>NC_050520.1:14884939-14918299 GCF_002922805.2 Oryzias melastigma
TGCATTGCTGTCGAGCTGCCTAAATTAGTTTTGGAAATGTTCAACAAACATTTTAAAAATGTTTAAAATGTAGTCGATGGTAAAGCGATCTTCAAAGACTCTTTGCAAACCCAATTAATGTTAGATTTGCGAGTGTTTGTGTGTAGACGCACTTGTAAAAGGCCTGGTTCTCCACACCGCATTTCCATAGGTGTTTGCACGCTGCAGGCGTCGAGGTGTGGAAGGTCAACACCAGTTTCTTCTGCACAGAAAATACAGACAAAAAAAAAAAGAACGAGTGAGGATTGATCAGCTAAAGACATAGAGGAGAGCTGCAGAACACAAATGTGAGGGAGCTGCGCAAAAAGCCAACCAACAGATCAAAAGCTGTAAACCTGACAAGATTTGGATCTTCTATCAAGCAGAAAAGGTGCTTATATCTTGAAGAACACGAGCTTTATAAACGTAGACAGGGGATTTATCCTTGTAGACGTTGAGTTTTCTGCGCTGCAGGTCTGGTAACATGAGAAACCAGATCGATGTGGCTCAAAGACGAGGTTAGAGGGATGGAGAGCAGCAAGGAGGAAACACTGAAATCAATAACATGGGAATAAGCTGCTGCAACATAATATCAGGCGTGTGTCACAGCTATAAATGTCTAAAGCAGCTCAGAAATCAAAGCAAAATGTAAAGCTTTGCACTTTTAATGCACAGCTCCCTCGTTGTCATGCATCAGTTCCATGAGGGTCACAGTTGTGCACACACACACATGTGCTTCACATGTGTGTGCACGGTGGAAAAATCAGTGAAAACTAACTTGCTTTCTATCTTTCTTCCCTCTTTGGGTGACGTGCACGGAGGTTTTCAAGGATGTTTTATGATAATTTCATAAATATAAATGATTGCATTTACAACTCTAATTACATTATATAGCGGTTATAGATGTAAAATGGATGCAGTCTAATGTGGAAAATGAAATACAATAGGTTTGAGTCATCACAGCATTTTTATGTACTGATCTAGCAGATCTAATTTTTTTCTAACCAAAGTGTTTTAGAAGCCATAAAGGAGGGCACTCTAGCACTTCTTTGAAAAAAGTGGCTGTGTAGAGTTGGTTAAATAACAAAAAATAGTAATAAGAGTGTTATTAAGTATACGTGATTTAAAAACAAAAATTCTAAAATGTGCAAATGTTCTTTTTCTTAATTCAAATACAGACTAGACAGAAATGCACATAAAATATGTCAATTTTTCTGCATAAAACAGAATCCAGATATTTCCCATGTTTAAACATAACTACATTTTTAATGAAAACAATTACTTTAAGAAACAAATGTAATTTGTGCAAGAAGACTAAAGTACTCAAAGTACCTGCTCCTATTTTTTGAGATATTTCTTTGTCTCATTTTCCTCTAACAGATCCACAGAACCAGAATTAATTAACCATGAACTTGTTACAGTAAGTGATGATTTTCACCTCTAAACTACTACACAGTTCCATTTGCAGGTTTAATGACTTCCATTAGTAGAACAATCTGTGTCTCGGGAGTAATATGTGTTTTTGAGCACAAAACTTAAATCCAGCCTCAAGATGTTTGGAGACGCAGGTTTCCTTTGGCTCTTTTGGTTGTGCCAGATTTATAACTAGTAAAAAAACAACATTTTTTGCTTTAAAGCAGCTTTTCTCTAATGTGCAAATCTATTTATATAGTAAATATAAGTTGGTAAAAACAAAGATGCAACTAAAATAGTAATGTTTCAGCAATGTTTTGTTTTAAGGTAAACAATTCTTACTTTACATCCCTGCACACATGAATTAAAACGGTAATAATTTCCAGAATCGATTTGATTTGATTTCACCAGACCCTATATCAATTCTATTCCAATTTTTTTGTATTTATTTTTTTTATTTATTTCTATTCTTTTGATCTATTCAATTTAACTGGGTTCAATTAAACTTTGCGTTTATACATTTAGACAAATTTGTTTAGATATATGTTTTGAAGATTTTCATATCACTCTGATACAGTTCACATACTGTAACATGTATTAGTGAAATTATGAGATTGTTAATATCATACAGTGTTACATGGATTCTCAAACGGAGAAGCTCCAACAATTGTTCTTCCTCTCCTGTTTCCATTTAGCCACCAGGGGGCGATCATGCAAAAGCATTACACCTTATTCCAGATGAAGAAGAAACTACAAGGAAAAAACTGTGTTTTAGAACACAAATGGTTACTTTAAAATAAATAATCCTTCCATTATACGTTAAAATCAAGCTAGCAGACTTAAGCTTTAAGCGTTGGATTGAAATCTCCTTCTATGAATCGATTATAGATCTATTAAGCTTATATCGTTGCAGTTCGATTAGTCGATTTTATCGACCCAGCCCAGCTACACCACATAGTCAGAACTCGGTCCTATCAAGTCATTTTCATAGTCTCTCAGTCCACAAACCCTATGACGTACAGGTGATCACAGGATACTAAGAATACATTAAATTTGAGAAAATGTTGGATTTTAACATTAACAAACAACATTCTAGCCTTTTGAAAGATTTTTATGCAAGTTAGTTAATATAATTCCTAATAAAGAAAGTGGAAGCTTCCCAACTTTGTGTAAAAACAATAAAGAGAAAAAATACATTTTAAGTCCTGACTGTGTCTTCATGTAAGATAAAATAGATTATTTTTAGTTGCATGCATTTGTTATTTTAGGACCCAATAAAACATTAAAACATTGCCAAGGTGGGGAAAGGAATTGTGAGTAATTGAAGGCAAGAAGTGAAGACGTGATATGATCTGTTAAATGGGGAAAAAAATCTAATCTAAAGAAAAAACGTAAAAAAAAACACCACACTTTAATTTAAAACAGTGTCTGGCATGACACAGTAATATACTGCGAAATACATCACGATAGAAATTTGAAAGTAACTGTGACCATTTTACCAATCAGACAAAAAAGTAAATGTGAGTGGATGCAATGACACACTTTAAACTTTAGTGAGTGACAAACAGAAACAATGAAATAAAAAAGACAGTAACAACAAATAACAACAACAACATAATGGGAAAATGCAGACAGACGTTCTGATTCTCAACTGAAGTGAGGACAAGACTGCTTTGCTATCATGACACATATTTAATGTACTCACCATTGATGACTATGTTTATACACGAAAAGAAGAGACACAAACAAAGAAAAATAACTGAATCTCAAGCTCTTCATGAGTTGCCAAACAGACAAACAAGCAAGCTGATAAGCTGAGCAGTGATGAAAGAGCTGAGTAAGGCTGCAATAAAGAAGACGGTTATGAGGACGCTTAGAAACTTTTGGCTGATCGGTAGATTAAAGTGCAAACTCTCTTTAGCATCAATCTTCAAACTGCTCACAAGGAACCAAAGGGTTTGCTCAGTATCTACCGCAGCCGTGCTGGATGAAGCCAACAAGTAAAGCATGCGTCCAAAAACCTAACGTAAAGTCATTTTATTATTTTATATTAAGATGGAACAGCGTCAACAAGCTTCTTTCTGAACCACAAACAACACATGATGTGAGTGAGAAGACTGTTGGTAACACCATCCTGTAAAGACAGAGTGTCTGATGGTGGAAAAGAAAGAACAGTTCACAGATTCTACACAGATAAACAGAGGAAGGGAGAGAAAGAAAATAAGAATGAATGCATTTAGCCTTTCCATTTAAGTCTCATTTCATAGAGTTACAAATGTCACAGGAAGGGAAGACTTTAGTGCAAAAACTCATCGTCATAAAGGGAGTTGTAAAATAAATGTCCACTGGTTCTAACTTGGACACTAAACTCACCTCTTTCTGAATCCCGATGACGTAAAAGGTTTTCCCTTCAAACTTCAGCTTGCTAACATCCATCCTGAAAAGAACAGAATATATATTTGTAACAGATCTTCCTTAGAACAATAAGACTTATTTTTAAAGTTTATGATACAGGAGAAAATATGTTTGAGATTTGCTAAAAACTGACTATATTTATGATTTTGCTTGTAGGAATAAGTTCTGTTTTATAGATCAAATTTGTATAAATAAATGACATAATAAATCTACAAAATACATTTTAGCAAAAATCTTCCCAAAAGTTACATAAAGTAAACTCATTTCTTTTTTATTCCTCTTTAACAGAGCCCCAGTTAAACAGAATTTAATATTTTGGCAATACAACCAAAGTTGTGAAGTCCACACCTGGACGGCAGGTCTTAAGTGGTTAAAATGCTTAATTGAGGATTCTAATCTACAAATAATTGACATATTTGAAGGTCAAATTCACAACAAACCATTTGAGGAGGTGAATCCTCTTGTTTCCCTGGAAAACCACAAACCCTGTGGCTGTAAACCCGAGAAAAGCGGTGGCGCCTGTGAAGTCCTGAGAACACATATGCACGTTAGTGTTACACAGGTGGTGTGACAGCAGGGGGTCAAATGAGGCATCACTGGTTTCTATGGTAACTGAGCACACACAAAATAATGTTTGAAACAGCTAAAAAAAAAGAGAATATTTGAAATGGAAGCACACTAGATCTCATAAAGAGGATGTCATTAAGTTGGAAGCAGAAACGTCTCATTATCTTACTTTAAAATGATCATCTTTGCTTAAATATAGAATCCCTTTAGTTGGTTTCTGTAAACTGGTCCAAAATTAAAATAAAAAATGTATTGTAGTTTCTTAGGGGTCCATTTCCTCAATTTTAGCAGTAAAAACGACCAAAGAATCCTAAAACTGAAATATCAAATCAAACTTTTTTCATTAGAAGTGCTTCTTGTATCACAGATATAGTGGGTTAAGATAATAGGATGGATGGATGGCACAGAAATTCAATTAAAAACCAACCCACCCTTTACACTTCATTAACAAATGCACTCCATGACCCCAATAATAACATTTAATGATAGAAGTCCCTTTCTTAATGTTAGTTAATGCATAGTTAAGCATTAGTTAGCTATTAAATAAAGTGTTAACAGTACTTTGCATTATTAAGTGTATTATTTAATATATTAGTTCAGATGTCCAAAACTTGGTATTATGCAGCATTCAAAAAAAAAAAAAAAAAAAAAAAATTATAAAAATTCCAAGCACTAGCTTAGATTATTTCTTGATCCTGAAGGAAGTTTTATTTTGGAAAACTGACGGATTTTGTTCATAACATCCGTCTTGGTCACGTGATTTAAAGTGGCTACCTGCATGCCTACCTGGATTGCTAAATTAGTAGCCCAAAGCTAAAAATCTAACAAAAACCAAACAATAAAACATATTTGGAAAGTGCCAGTGAGGAAACTGAATAAGAACTTTCAGCTTCAAATAACAATAAAGCAGAATAAAACATGTAATGCTTCCTTATTTTCCTACTGATATTTTTAAGACTTTTTCAAACTAAACCTCATGTTGTGGCATTTTATTTAGAAAATTATTTATTTTGAACAGCATTGTGTATAAATCAACAACATGTTAGTTAATATATGTATAAAGCCTTTATCATGTTTAAAGTAATCATTTAAGAAACGGCTTGACTCTGCCGTGAAGAAAAACAGTATATCGGGAATCTATTTATACTAGGAGCCAGCTCAGCAGAAGGAAGATTGCCACAGTGGCCACCCACACCGGGACAGCAACAGGGTCCACTCCACTGCCGTGAGACTGCAATGCTGGACCCCAGCCGCCCCAGTGTGGGCGAGCACCGTGGCAACAACCACAGATCAAGCTGGCAAGCCCTGGCGCTGAAGACTAAAACAGTAAGAAAGTTCAAAATAAATATAAAACTTGTATTTAAAAAGAAAATAAAATTAAATATTTTTTATAAAAATTAATTAATAAATAAGCAGGTTAGATTATCTATTAAAAAAGTGGGTCTAGAATACTAAAATATATCCTAAAAATATTCATAAATAACTAAAAAAAATATTCCTATTTATCAGTAGTGATATTTTTGTGTGGGTTTCACAATATTTAACCCACTTCTGATTTTTGCATGAACACATTCTGTTAATGATTTCCTCTGATATGTAACATTTCCAGCTTTCTATAAAACAAAACAAAAAAAATCACACTGTGTTGCAGAGAGGAGGGAACCCTCTCCAGTTAACAGAATTTAAATATCTTGCTAATCAGTGTTGGTATGAGCGCTCATGAAAGAGTGTCCTCATTTCTCTCTCTGCCTGCCTGGACCAACGATGATCAAAGAGGGGCTGAGAGATTCCAAAATAACAAACTTTGCTCCAACAGACTGCAGTTCATTCTGTATCACAGCTATGGAGTGTTGCAAGAAAAATACAATCTTTCTGTAAATGAGGCCAAAAATAAACACTGAGAGTGTGACACGAGATTATTATTATTATTATCATAGAAAGTCCCTTGAGGAGAGCGTTTGCATGCATCAGAGCAGTGGACGTTTGTCAGTGAGGATGCATTTGTGAGTTTACCTTACACGGGTGTGGGTCAACTCCATACGTTTCAAGACTGTGAGCCCTTTGGAGCATGTTTAGCTCAGCTAGTGCAGCACTCTGGCCCCTAAGAGGCAAAAAGACAGAAATAACTCGGCTTTGAGGATCCATGATGTCAGGTTGAATTGCTTTATTGTTAGTGATATTTAAGCCGGTGCCTGTTCGTGCTCCATATTTTGACAGTTGTAAGAAATATCTGGTTTGTGTTTGTGATTGCTGACCCAAACTCCCACTCCAGTCACCTGTTCATCTATTTTTTAAGTATTCCCAGTGGTCTTTCGAGTATGATATGACATTTTTAGCCTAAATAATATTTTTAAAAATTGTCGTTTTCTAGGACAGTTTCATCAGAAGTCATTTTCTATCATCCCTTTGTTTACACTCTCTCCCACTAGCTTACAGCCCCTCATGATCCCAACTTAGCATTAAAGATGTAACAAAAATGACGAGCAATATAGGAGCTATCCAGCCGTACAGTTCTGAGCCAAATGCCAGCTCAGTCAAAGAAAACAAAGACATAAATGGATATAGTCGTCTGAAAGAAGATGCATCAGAATGGAGCTGTGCAGGGAGCGTGAGGCCTTCTGATTGTAGATTTAACTACAACTACTTTGGCCCTCCCATTTTCCAACACAATTTGAAAAATACATTGTTTTAATCTTAATTTTCTCTAAATATGTCCTCATCATGAAAATAAAATGCTACAAGAACATGTTAAAAACACCAAAAACACAATTTTCATTGGAGTGGGTCTGTAAAAGCAGTGGTCGCCAAAATGGTGTGAGTGTTGAAATATTGAGCAGCACAAATCATTGTGTACAAGAAGCCCCAAAGCTTAAAATCTGGCACTTATAAAGTTACACAAATTAAGCATCCAGTTAAACCTGAAAACACAAAACCTTAGACGTAATTCCATTACAAATGCTCCCAACTGTCTCTGTCTCAATCTCCAGAACTCATTAATCCACACGCTGTTAATCCTGCAGTCCGACCCATCGGGGCAGAAAGAGGTCACCGTCTTTGATGTTGGGTAATCGCGGCAACAACGACAATCACAAGGCTCAAATTTATTCATCTCAGCAGAGACTCACAATCTGCCCTTGGGAGGGGATTGACATTACTTTACATAACGTGATCTTGTGATTTGGTATCTTAATCCTTCCAGAGAGGATTTTTTTTATTACTTTGACACACTTAAATGTCTTTTAACACACTTTTTCCAGCAATTAATATGTTACGTTTCACAAGTTTTTTTTTAATCAAATAAGGCTGAAGCACATTAACACACATTTTGTATCTAGTTAGAGTTCGTCATGGCTATGCCACTTTCAAAGGACAAAAAAAAGAGATCTGCTTTAAACAGAGGTGCTTCTAAAGTTTAGACCACTTTTTAAAATGACACAAAAAAATACATTAAAGCAGGGGAGTAAATTGCCTGAATCTGAAAAGAACAATCTAGCCGTTTTTCGTGTAACAGATTCTATTCCAGATTAATATTACAAACATACCAAAAATGAAAAAAGTATATTTTGTGTACCTGAGCTCATTCTTGTGTATTTCCATGATCTTTCTTTCCAGTTTGAGGGATTGCTTAGGGAACAGTTTGAAGTCTCTGATGTAGTCTGATGGATGCTCTTCTGCGTCATAATCTCCAAGTTCAGCTGTGAAGAACAGGGAATTCAACACTTTAGGTAACATGTATTTTATTGGACACATGACAAATATTGTGTAATTACAACTGGCAGTTAGGTCCTTCTTTTTATAATCTTATTACGGCCAATATAAAGATTTAAATCTTCTTTAAATAACACTGTCTAAAAAGCAGTGTTTTTAAAAATCAACTTTGATCAGATTTTCATCAATTGTAAAAGCGTTCCGATTGGTCTTTTAATTATGTTTATCATTTTTTTTAGCCAAAATGAAAAAAAACGGTGTCGTTTTGTGGGACATAGTTTCTGCAGGGCAGCAGGAGTTCATAAGAATAGTGGGCAGCACTTTTGGGACAGAGCAAGCCCATCCCCTCTTCCCTTTCCCTTTGCTGAGAGCTTTCTGTTTACATGCTCTCCCGCTAGCTTACGGCCCCTCACAACCCAGCCTAACATTACCTGTGCAACAAAAATGGTGCACAATTTTGGAGATATCCAGCCGTACAGTTTTAAGCCAGATGCTAGCTCAGACAAGGAAAACGAGCTAGCTGTCAACAAGTGGATGCAGAGCAGGGGGCTTGTAGCCCATCTAATGTATTTTTAATGTTCTTTTTCAAACTGCATTTTTTGCAAGCTCCTTATTTGCAGCAATTTAACCAGAGAAATACTCCTAAAGGCAATTTTAAGCTTAATTTTCATAATATATGCCCTACATTCCCACAAAAATGTCACAAGAACATGTTGAATACACCAAAAACACAATTATTATTGAGTGGGTTGTTAAAGAATTTAACAGTTGAGAATTTATAAAGATATTTTTTATGATTACCTTCAGAAAAACATTTTTGTCGTAATTCAAAGTAAAAAATAAACTTTGACATCAACAATTCATTATTAATCTCCTTCTGTTTAACAAATCTGCACAGCTCCTTTTCCTACAGTACAATATACTCTACCAAATGTAGGTCAACAGCCTGATTAGAATACTGCCACGCGGCAGAACTACGACTAAATATTGCTTTCCTTGGAAAATCCAGAGCCAACCGACACTAATTTGTCCTTTAAATCCATTCCTAATTAACAAAGATAATAAAGGTTGAAGGGAAAAAAAGTAGCTGAAGTTTAATTAAACAATAATCCTTTCACCGTTCTCCAGCGCTCTCATCAGCAGCCCGACAGTGTGGGACAGGGACCTGTCCTCGTTAATGAGAGCTGCCCCTGATATTCTGCAGACACTCTCTGGGCTCACATTACTCAGCCGGTCACACTCAACTCCCCGAGGACACGAGCCAATCACAGGATGTTAGCATCGCTCAGCGCTCCATGAGTCAGCCTGAAAACTCCATTTACATGCATCAGCTCTGCTTGTTATTTTACCAACTTATTTACAAGTAGGTGACCGCGCATCGTAATCTGACGTTTACGCTGTCTTTATACAGTCAGACCAAAGAACTCTTTTGATTCCTATTCACTATGAATCATACATGCATCCCCTTGTGTTTAGAGTCAAGTATTACATCATACAGATTGTCGTTTGCCTTTAAATATTATTTTGTGGAGTTTTATAGCATCAAATCTGATGCAGAAAAACGTTGCTGATCATTGGGAATAAATTAGTGACAAAAAAAATGCTATAAAATAACTAAAATCTATCTTCTAGTATCCATATTTTATTTTTGAAACTAGATTATTTATTATTGAATTTTAAAAGTTAGACACTTGAATTTAATGTTCTGTACTGAGTCTGTAAAAACTGCAGAGCAGACTTCACCCTGTACTATGCAGGCCCCTAGATATGCAGCCTCGGCAAAAGGGCAGAGCAGACGACCGTGGTAGATGTCTCTCTTCAGCTGGAGATACAGAAGATACCTGGATATGAACACAAAACACACAAAGCTATGAACACACACTTCGATTGATACATTAATCTGTTTCAGTTGAACTTTGCAGTAACTATTCTTATTGCATTACAGCAAATCGATTTCACTAGAATGAACTTTAATTGTAGTAATAAATATTACAAAGACAGTCGACAATGGAATGATTATCTGACTGTGTTGCTCTAGAATTTACTTAGAAAGGAATAGTGTCATTGTGACAACCATACAGAGGAGTGGTACTGTAGTTACTATGGAAACAACATCATTAAGGGCACATTTAGGCTGGTGCTGTTTCTGGTGTTTACATGAAAACAAAACATAACAGCGACAAAACTGGAAAGACATTTGCATGAATGCATGAGTGATTTTTTATTTAAAAAGTTGCAGTCACCTGCACAAGATGATAATGTTTACAACATTAGGGCAGTGTCTTGCAAACCAAGACACACAGTTTGCCAAGCAGTACACTTTTTTCAATCATGAAAATCTAACAGAATTTGCATTTTTGTTCAGTCTGTTCAGTGATCTAACAAAGTCTCATCTATTTTACTTCACCAAATACCCAAGAAGTGATAGCAGCAAAGGAAAAGGGGCAGAAAAATATGTTTTCTTCATATTGCTCCCTTTTAGTGTTATTTTAATGTATTATGTTTATGTTTTTCCTGTGGAAATGAATACAAAAATGAATAAATGAATGAACATTATCTTAGAACTCATCACTGGAGGTAAAAAGAGCATCAAAGGAAAACTGGATGAAGTAATTTATTTAAATAATAAAATCCAGTAGTAACTAAGGTTATGTGTACAGTTTTGTACTTTTATTTAACTCATTAAACTATCTAAAGATCAGTTTCTATGGGCTGATCTACACAACTTCCCCTCATGACCAGAAAAAATTGACAATAAATAAAAAGGCTAAAATTCCAGAACAATGAGAAGCTTTTAACGATGTATATAAATAGGCCTCCACATGTGCAGAGATCTGAGATAATACAATTTTGTGCAAATTTCAATGATAGCAAAGATTTTGGGACAACAAAATTGGGAGAAAACTAGAGTTTGCTGTTGAATTTTCATAAAAATTTGTACTTTTTTCTTCTTCTAAATCACTAAATTAGTTTAGAATAAAGGAAGATTTTCCTTACTTCTTGACACAATATGGTATTAAGTTTGCATTTTCATGTTAGCATTAGTTATTAGTAAAAAAATAAATCTCAAAATTCCTTTTAACCTTTTTATATTCTTGATCGGTTGCTAGAATGAACCTTTTTCAGACACTTTTTCTAATCTCCAAAAGCAGATCTGAGTTGATCTTGTGTTTACCTGGTGAGCTCCTCCTTGATCTTCATGGGCTCGTGGGGATAGAACTTGACCCGGAAGCACATCATGTACGGCTGGTGGGCTGCTGAAGCAATAGGAGAAACCCTTCAGTTAGATCAGAGGTTCCAAGCAGAAAAATAGAGGAAAGATGAGGACTGTGACCTTTTTGAGGGGAAAATCATGAGGGGGGAAAGTGGGAGATATGAGGCGTGAAATCAGGAAATCAGGTGGGGAATTTTAAGTAAGACCCAAAGAAGGAAACGAAAAGCAGAGATGCAGAAAACACAAGAACAGAGACCAGAAAAATAAAAATAAAAAAGCATGAACAGCGCCGATTAGTCATTTGATAATTACAGTAATTACTCAGACACCAACTCACAGACCCAAAGTGGGGTCAGCTTCTTTTCTTTGATCTGATTCCTACAGCATTTCATTTTCTTTTCTTCGAATGTGTGTCAGGGAGGATTTAAGCTCTGAATGGTGGTTAAATATGCACAGTAACATCCAGTTGCATAAGTGCTGAAACACACCAAAACATTAAGCTTTAGGGTTTACAATGTAATAAAAGACTGGAACCTCACAAGTACGTGGATTTGAAAAATGACTTACAGCTAAAATAGATCTTGTTTCATCATCTTTTCTGTCAGATGGCAAAAATGACATTTCCCTTTTTTTCTATTTAGCTTTACAGCAAAATGATGATTATGTGTCATTTCCCACAACCCATTCTTCTAAAAAAAAAACATGCTCATGCAGAATTAGATTATGAATCATCTAAATCAGAGGTCTCCAACCTTTACCGCTAAAAGAGCCATTTAGTCTAGTTTCTTAAAGACCAGAACCCAACGAGAGCCACAAAGTCCCATTTTATGGTTTAAAAATGTACATTATTTAAGCTTTTTGGCAATAAAGCAGCTATCTAAAAATTTAGTTTTTAAATATTACAATAATTGAAATACAAAAATGTAACCCAGCGTCAAAAAAGCTCCTCTTGCTGCAGCAGCTTTAGTTAAATGAAAAATACACGACAGTCAAACGTTATGTGTTTTATCATTAGGATTTTAGTGTGCTTTTTATCCTTTTAATCTTAAAAATAAACATTTTAGTAGAATTTATTTATTAAAAAAAAACTCATAACATTTAGAATAACCTAAGTTGTTTTTATTGAATACACACAACTTTAAATCATTTTCAGTCACTTTAAACCACATTTGTTAAAAATGTCAACCACTTTAGTGTAATTTACCAAAATAAAAAATACATTTAGAGACAGTAAATTAAACAGTTTCTTGCTTCGGTGCTTGACATGTTAAAAATCCAAATAGAAATGACAAAACTTTAACTAATCTTTTATTTATTCAATCGTTAACTTTTTTCACTAAAGCTGATCTAAATTAAAATGTATTATTTTAGGTTTTTATTTTGAAAATTTTAACTTTTTCATTGGTTTAAAAGGAGAAATGAATCGCAGGATCAATTTAAAGGTTCTTGGAGACAAACAACAGCACATTACAACAACAAAAAACACAACTTCCTTTACTTCTATTTCTTTTTTTAGTCTTGCACTGCTGAGTTTTGTTGTTTTAGTTTGGAATTGGACCTTGATAGTCTTAGTTTGCGGGCTTTGTTTATTTATTTTCTTTAGGTCATTTTGGTCAGGGAGCCCTTAGCAGGGAGCTGCTGAATGGGACGGTGGACATGGCTTGGTCAGCAGTTTATGTTTGGTCAAGGAGCCACCATGGAGAGATAAAAGAGCCACATGTGGTTGCAGACCCCTGCTCTAGGCATTCATTTGTGACTATCATAAATTTACCAAACCACAGATTTTATTCATGTTAGTTTCAAATAAGATACTAAAAAGATGCTGCGTACAATGAAACTGGTTATCCTCTAACTGGTTATCGCGGCAGTGTGCCCTCATCATTTGGCTTTGAATTGAAGGATCCTCTGTGGTATTATCTTGCCGTGAAGAAACAGCCCAGTCTACATAATGCATGCAAAAGCAATATGAAAGACATAATCCTCCCACCCGCTCCCTGAGAACACAAACCCTTTATTTCCTTAAGCTTAAGGGACGACAAATTTTGGAAAAACACACAGTTGTGTGGAACCCATCATGAGAAGTGTGACGTATACTGGTGCACGTCATGAGAACGCACCAACACAACATAAAACCTAATTTAAGAGTGAATCCTGCCATAGGGAGAAACTGATGTGTCAGAGCAACTCAGATCCATCCAGCGCTCTTCCTTCATCCTCCTCTCCTTTCTATCGTTTCCTCTGTCAGCTTCTCTTATCTCAGACAGTCTCCATTTTGCCCTCTTTGTCTCTTATGTATTTATTTATTTTGACAACATTATCCATCTTTCTCCTCATCATTAAGCTGAAGTGTTTCCTGTTTTTTACTTTTTATTCCTCTTGAGTTTATCACTCAGTCCAGTTTTTGCTGAGATCTACAGTCTCCTCGTAAAGGATAAACATGCAGCTGAAAGCTGTTTTATTAATTTATAACAAGGAAGAAGGAACAGTAAAGTTGATGAAAGACAGGGTGGAGTGCACAGACTTAAAAGGGATTGCAAAGAAAAATGACAAAAAAAAAATCTGAGTTGCTAAAAACAAAAAAAGCATAATTTTGGGAGAATATTTGGTGTTTAGTTGTATCTTCTGTAAAGAGAGTTTTAGTCCTACAAAGCTTATTCTTCAGAACGAAAGTGTTGTAAGCGCTTAGGAACTAAACAGTCCACAGTTCACCACAACACAAAGAGTTGCAGCTTATAACAATTCCAAACTGAGGTGTTCATCTTGTCTCCAAGGCAACACAGACTCACAGAGCAACCATTTATTTCAAGAAACTGTGAATGAACATGAAATTTGGAAATGATAATATTTGTGGCTGTAACATGCATTTCAATAAAACTGGACTTTTTCAAATATAAAAAAAAGCTTTTTATCACTAAAATGTGTATAAATATAGCAAAATACTTGAAGAAAACTTCAAAATAAGTATATATTAGAGAGCTGCACAAAATCAGAAAAACTTGCAATGTACAATATGACTTGCAAGATATGACCATGTAGCAAAACAACTAATACATCACTAGACTTATACATCTTAAATGATCCTCCAAATGACCCACATCTACATAGGAGGCAAGTATTTAACATAAAAGAGGTTCATCCAATTGGTCAAATACAAGAAGGACTCTATTTAATTTGTTTAATACGTCCAGCTGCCATGAGATTGTTTTTGCATGTGGAAATATTTAAGATAACCATTTATGGCAATTTAAGTTGTCTTTTCGATACATGTATTGCACAGGCTGATATTGCAATAATAATACATTTGCGATGTATCGTGCAGGCCTAATATATTCTAATGAAAAGTTTTAAAATAGTACAAGGGGCGGAGCTAGGGGCGGAAGGGGGGCAGAAGATTTTGGAAGGGTGGCAAATCACAGATGAAAAACTAAAAAATACACATTTCTAACAGTACTATTATTCATTCATAAAAAAATATTACTTTTGTTATTTTTGCAACACTTAAAGAAGCTTATATTGTTGAGTTCTTAATCTTTATCAATGACAAGACTAAAATTGACTTGAAATTGGGGGGGGGGGCTAGGGGGCAGATGGCCCCCTTTTCCCTCCCATAGGCCCGCCCCTTTTGTCTAAATTGAAAATGATTGGGCCTTAGCGTAGTGATCTGTTTCATTTGAAATTGCATTAAAAGACTGATAAACTGATGATTCAGTCAAGAAAATGTATCATCACCGCTCATGTGGAGTTCTGCTCAGGTTTTCTTAGACTGTAAATATTTACCAACATCTCCAAAGATAAATGCCAAACTGTGAGAGATTCAGGAAGCAGCCCGGCTTCTCACTGCCTCCCACTGCATCTCGAGCACAGCAACACTTCAGAGGAACTGTCAGCTTCACCGGGGCTCGGATCAAATCTGCATCTGTTGTGTTTCTCAACGAGCGGTAGCTGTTGCGGTGGCTAATTTTCCACAAATGTAAAAGCGGCTTCCACTCATCTGTTCCATAAAGCTTTCAGTGCATATCCTCTGAAAGCAGGTCTGTTGCAACTCTTCCGTGAATCCATGAGCCTTCAGCTGTTCTCTCACCTCTAAGAAAACCTCCTCTGGTTCCTTTGTCTCTCTTCATTGTGTTTCACTCTTTGACGCTCTTAGATCTTTCTGACATTGTGTTTTGGTTACATTTTGTTCTCCAGTTTTTTCCTCAGGTGTTTCATCATGACCAGCACCCTACACTTCCTGGTCTTGCAACTTTTATCTCTTTGAGTTGCCTCAAATCTTTTAAAATCAAGATAAATGTTAAGCTTTATTGTATGAAAAAATAACATAAATGTGTTTGCTGTTTTTTTCCCCTTATATTTATCTTTGTTGAGTAATTTTCACTTTAGATAATAAGCTCTCCTTCCATGCACAAATGTTAATTTAAGCGATCATTGTGTGTATGTTCAAATCACTTCATCGCTGCAGAGGACTGCAGCTGCGAGCGAGCCCCTGCGGTTTAGTCTGCTGGTCGTATAGCTCGACTCTTTGACAATAAAGCACAGATGAATACATTTACACACAAACATTAAAGTGCATTCACTCGTTATTGACACGCGCAAACAGAGATGTGACCAGAGGGAACAAAAGGAACACTTACATTTCATCTGCCTAACAACAGGCTTATTGGGCTCCAGCCAGTGCTATAGAAGGAGAGACAGACAGTCAACAGAATGAATGATTCCACAAGCAAAGCTCATAAGAAGCTACAAGTGATTCTTTGAGTCGTTTTTAGGACAATCAACAAGTCTTTATATCGCCTACGTAACAGAATTTTAGGTTGAAAGTGTGTTTGATATACTTAATATATGTATACGATGGTAAGACGTACATGGATTTAGTTCTCTACAAGTTTTTTCAAAGGGGATTTTTTCCATCTGCTCCTCATTCACATAAATGCAATTTTTAGCTGAATTTCATTTATTTATGTCCTCCGTGAACATATTAAAAACACCCAAAAACACAATTTTACTATGTATATATTTATCCCATGATTGAATAAGAAAATGTGATAGCGGAAGAATACCCCAAACTTGAGCTAATGTCTGAGTGTAGCTCCATTTTATGCTATAGTCTGTGTGACTGTGTCAAATCTTCTCCTCAGTTTCTTTGCATTAAAACTCATATAAAACAAAAACAAACACAGGAAAAACACTGAAATGAGCTTATGATTATACAGTGAATTTAGAGGTAGAACAACAAGAATAAAGCAACTGGCAGAAAACTCACAAATTATTAGTTGGACCTAAAATACTTTAAAAAATCTTTTATGTTAGCTTGGGCTTGTGAGGTGCTATAAAAAACTAGCAGAAGAAAGAGCTTAAACAAGGGGCTGATGGGAAATTAGCAAAGGTTAACTTCCGAGCGACGGTATCACCCACAACAGGCGAATTTCTAATGAACTCCTGCTGCTCTGCACAAAATATGTCTTAAAAAGTGTCAGACTTTTTAAATTTTTGCATAACCCTGGGAACAGTTTTACAATAGAAAAAATATAGTCTCTAAATGTTGTGCCCCTTTAAAATGTGTTTAAATGTTCTGACACTTTAAAAGACAAACGATTAATAAAATAAAATGTATCCTCATTCAGAAGCCAGTTTTTAGCAGCATAATTGCCTCTTAATTGTTTGTTTGTGGAATTAGAATTTGTCATTTTACTAATGAAAATGTAACCTTAGTTCAGTTCAAAACACAAAATATGTGATTTTTTGGTGTTTATTTGATGTTAAACTAAAAACTGAATTAAATTGTGACTTATTGGATTTAAATCCTTTTTAGTTTGGTGTGTTTTGAACGTGTCCTTGCCGTGTTTCTGCTTACCCTTTGCTTCTCAGGATCTACATATCGAATCCCAAAGTAGTCCTTCTCCAGCAGGTTGTAATGATTGCACACATGGTCCAACAGGAACTGGCCTTTAGTGTCTCTCTGAGAAGCAACAAAACACATTAGATGAGCGTGTTGTCATGAACGTTTGCATTTTTTTTGCAGCAATAACAAAAATCCTAAATATGTGTTTAATGCTTCATACATTTAAAAAGCATTTGACCTTTCTGTTAAAAACTCCATTCCTCCAAGTTCCTGACCTCTCCTTGCAAAATAGTTTCTTTTGTTACTTTGTTGACTCAGCTTTCAATTGTGCCGGTAAATAAACACATTTTTGGGGAGAGCGTAATCAATAACAGCTCTGTTTACATCGCCTGATCCTCAGACAGCATAAAGACAGGCCGATTTAAGTGAAAAGATCTCAGATCAATGCCAAAGCGCTCGTCCAATTTAGCGCTATTTTGTCCTACTTCCAATAACTGATATTTTTTTTATTTCTCATATCTTCTTAGCTGGACATTTCTCCTACAAAACAAAAGTATGATCTCAGTCTTAAAAAAAAAAAAAAAAAAAGATTTCACTTAAGTGTGAGACTATGTGATGTGAAAATTAGGAAATATTTAATACACCACAGATTTTGGAAGAATGTTCTAGTGTGGATGCACATTTTCTTTGCTATTTATTTTAAATTTCCCCATTAAGTGACAAAGTTTCAACAAAAAGATAATAAATACTTGCTAGTGGTCTAATATATGTATGTTTTTCTGTAGATTGCTGCAGCTCCTCCCATTTTGGCTCTGCTCTTTGTTTGCTGGAGGAGCATTTGGCTGTCACATATGTTTTGATCATTAAGCACCCTCCTTTGTGATTTTCATTTTCCAAAACATTTTTTGATTAAAGCTTCTTTTGAACTTTTTAATCCCGAATCTGGATCCGTTGTGGTTTTGCCTTCACTGTTCTCCCCCCAAAGGAGACAGAAAGCTGTGGTACCAAAAGTATACTGTAGATACTTTGTCAAAACATCAGGAAACTGTATTTTTAAAAATGTTTCAGTTCCACAGCTGAGTTCTCTTTTGCTAACAGAATAAAAAAATAAAATGGTAGATAAACCAATGTGAGCACACAATAAAACAGAAAATATGTCCTCCTGGCAACTTCTATTTTATGTTCAAATAATCTTGATCCCTCTGTAGATACTCTTCACTGAGAGCAGCTCATTTTATGCCATTTCTTTTCATCTAAAAACACTTAAAAGTGAAGCTCCAGATTTTCCACTCTTTCCTCTTCCTCCTGCCACATCAGCAGCACTTAGCAAGTTCAGGTCCTTGTCAGCAAACAAGCTGAGGACATTGGTTTAAGTCATCAGCTTTGCACATTACACCCTCATCTGAAATGCATCGTAAAGTGACTGACATCTGCTGACTTTGGTTGTGGCTAAAGTGCGTCTTCAGGATCTCTGTTCAGTGGGATTGACTCGAACAAACAGTAGCAAAGAAAGAAAAAAAAACAGACAAAAAGGATTAAAATTGACACTTGGGATTCAGTTTTCCAATGTTTTTCTCTTCATTCCTTCTACTTGTGATTCTCATGCTCACCGCCACCTTGAGCCGTCTTAATTGCCATGAAACTACTCGCTTTCTTTGGGCGTTTTCTTAATATTAAACTGTCCTCATTTTCATGCACTCTAATATTTTGCCTGCGTTTCCACAACTCTCCCTCTGCAGTTTTTTAAGCACACACAGTCTCTCATTTGTGTTGAATATTACATGCATCTCCTGATGGCTGAAAGGATGAAAAATGACCTATTTTCAGGTTGAACAGTCATGCAATCACGTTGAGCACATACCACACCTAGTGGAACAGGTTCCACACAATCAAACTCTATGATCTTAATTTTGTGATTTAATGCATTTTTATGATATTGTTGTCTCAGTGTTCGCGTTGGCTTCTTTTACTCTAGCCATCTTTGATCTGGGATGCATAAATTCTTACAGTCAGCAGAGTAAATGTGTCAATTCCTTGCCAAGGCTACACCATCAATTTGGCGGTGAGTCATGCCACAATACTCGTAAGTACAGTGTTATGAGCGGAAACTGAGGTGTAGTGAATGTGTTAACAGAACAAGCTCAAGTAACACGTTAAAAGCTGTAAGAAAATGTTTATAAAAATCAGCAAAGTGAGTGGAAAATGTTTGTTTGATGTATTCTGACTGAATTGCAAATGATAATTGCAGGAAAGAAAGTGCAAAACACAAGGTTGGAAATCCAAACAGGACACACAGTTAAATATATTTTCAGGTCAATGAATCCAAAAACGCCCCAGAGACGAACAAGCAGCAGAATTTACATCCAGGCTGATCTCATCAGAACGTTACGCGGCAAACATTATCACGTCAATATTTAATTGACCACCATTCCCGGTAGTTCTGCTATTTTTACAGAGCACCCTAAAACACAAAGAAGATTCTCGACTACTTTTCTGCTCTTTTTTTTTAATCTGCTGAGCTTGATGTTACAATGCTGCTGTAATTACTACTGAAGAAGACCCTAAACTCTAAATAAGTGAGAGGTTCTTAATTCAAACAGTTATATGGATAGTCATTTCTATTCATTTCTGTGAGGGTCAATTAAAACTGTGAATGTGTGCAAGATCCCTTCATTCAAACACTAAACTGACAAAATGTCATCACCACCTCAGACAAATACCTACTAATTCAAATTTATTTTTTACTAAATCCGACTGGTTCTAAGAATCATTGTAAAAGTAGCATGACTTTCTTCATATTTCTTTGTGTGTCCACTTGGCAACCTTTTTCCAATGTGTTGTGTTCTTTTATTATGCAGATGATGTAGTGCTGTTCTTAACTTTTGTTCATTTATTTGTTCCTTTAATGAAGAGTGCATTACATTAACATATTCAGTACACAACATAAGTCCACATGCCTTCATGTAGAGCAATGAGAAGAATAACATTCCTATTTCATTTTTTGCCCTTTTAAAGCTTGTCTCCAAAAACAAACCCCAAATACAGATTTTCAGAGCTGCACAAACTGCGATAAAAATAAAAATGTCGTGATTACCTGTCGTTTGTTTCTATTTTATTTATTTTCTAATGTGATTTTCCAGTATGATTCAAATGTGGAATGTTTTAACACAATGGGAAAATTTTGAATATATGAAATTAAATTTAATTTGGATTATGTTCTGCAACCTCTTTGGGTAATTGCCATACCTGCTCCTTTTATACTCATCTATGTTTTCGCCCTATAATCACATGGTTTCAGCTACTGAGTTTCCAGTGTCCTTTTTGTTTTGGTTCTAAGTTTTTTTTTTATTCTATTGTTGTACCCCTCCTTTTTCCTACATGTACAAGTAATAAATAAAGTTTACTTTTACCAACTAGATTCTGACTTCTGCATTTAAGTTATCTGTTCAATCTTAGACCTCAACAATGGTTATGAAAAAAAAACGAGCATAACATGATTTACACCAAAACACTTGAAATAATAGTCAGATAGCCGTTATTCTACCTAAATTTTTGAATTCTTAAAGATCTAGTGCAGGGGTGTAAAACTCCAGACCTCGAGGGTCGGTGTTCTACATGTTCTCCAACCAACCTGCTGTTGAAACTCTTTATTGGCTAAACACACCTGATCCAGGTAATCAACAGCAGATAAGGCAGGGTTAAGGGAAAATCAGTCGGAAGCAGGCCCTAGAGGCCATGAGCTTGACACCACTGACCTAGTGTCATGAATCCATCCCTTGGCTCCCCCTCTGGCCATAGATGGGATCCATCACCTGAGTACTATTGACATATATAGCACCAACACTTCCTGGGTCTCCACACTTCACTGCTGTCACTCCCAGAAGCCCACAGCTGTTTTCCATCTACAATCACCCCCAGCAGTATTTAATTAGAGCACAGTGCGAAGTCTTGTTTGTGCCACTTTGCCTCCATCACTGAGCATTCTCATCCTGACCTGATCTTCTGTTTCATCTGACCCTGCTTCATCTTCGACTCTGATTGTTTGCTGCCTGCCCTGACCCTCGTCTGGACCCTGACCACTCTGGTTGTTCTGTGATTCCCTCATGTTCGTGCTCGACCCCTGCCTGCCTGACCCTGATTTAGCTTTGTGGACTTTTAGCTGTGCTTCATTCCTGTTCTCTTGTCTGTGCCAAAATAAACCTGCTGCACTTGGATCCAGCCGTCTGCCGTTTGTGACATCTAGTAGGCTAAATGTGAGCTAATCCTTTAGCGTCATGACCATCAGAACAGGGAGTTCTGAATTTTTCTTTTAAAAGGGGAAAGCAAAGTGGTCTTAAAGAGATGAAATGAGTCAGTTTATGAGTGGTGGACAGGATTTTCTCCTTGCGTATGACATTACTGAAACATATTATTTCAACAACATAATTCCTAAATTAAAAGAAGAATTTCACTTCAGTGACACAATGGCAATGGCCTTTGTAGCTGATTTTGATTCCATCTCTATTTCTCGTGGTTCCAAAAGACTCAAAACTCGATCACAAAAATTAGTAAACCTTTTGAATTACTTTATTTAACCAATTAGTCATCCAAATAAATGGTCCAGCGTCTTATTTAACATCTTTACAGAATAATTAGGATAGTGTCCCCTGACAGTTTGCTTGATCGCTGTGGCAATAATCCGCTGTCAGTAACTCTGAAACAGAACATCCCCATCGGCTGATGCAGATTTGCTGTCAAGTCTTAATTTGTGTCCCAATGGAAGCAGCTGTGATTGTATTTTATACAGGCCTGCCTGTGGGCCATTTGTATGTGTTTGTGTGTAAGAATCCATAAATGTTTTTTTAACGGAAGAAACCAAAAAAAAGAAGTTGTTGTGTGTTTGGTATGTTTTAACATATTGATAGAACTTTGTTTGAGGGTTAGCTATATTAGTGTAATGATCTAAGTTAGGTAAGGGGTTGGAAAACCTGTAGATGCTGTGTTTTTACAAATAAATCATAAACAGGGATGTTTGTGTCTGCCTAAGCCGCTCAAGTGCAACAGCATGTGTGTTAGTCTATATCTGTCTCCATCTTTTAAGGATTTTCTTCTGATCCGTGACAACAGTGTTACTAAGCTGTTAAATCTGAAGAGCAAATAGATACAGACAGACAGAGAGAGGAGAGAAATAGCTCAAAAAGGGTGAAAACTGCTGTACTGGGAGGTGTTTCTGTCCAGATCATCAAACGATACCTTTTCTCTGTCTGGTTCTCAGGGCAGAAGCTTGTGATGTGAAGAGAGATGGACAGAAGCCAAGGAACAAGAAAAAGAACCAGTCCAGACAGAGTGGAACATGTTGAAAGGCTGCAAAAAAAAAGGTTGAGCTAAAAAAGAGGAGAGCGAATAAAAGAGAGATAGAACGAGCAGAAAGAGAGATGTAAAGAGTCTATGTCATGTCCAACAAGGTCCGAATGCATATTTTATATTTCCAAAGGCTGGGCATTAAGAATTTACAGGGTCATCCTGTCTCAGCATGATCTTACCAAATGACAGCAAAGTGCTGCTCTCTGGGCCTCACTGGATCACACAGACGTGTGCACGCCGTTTAAAGAGAGGCTCAGCGAGGAATGTGCTCAGTTTATCACAGACAAAGTGCACTTTGACATGTTTGTTTTTACTATATGTAGCTCTTTTTTTAGGATAAAGCAAAATGCTTCAGACCAACAAGACCTCAGAAGCAAAATAGAAAACTATTCTCAACTTGAATATTAAAAAAAACACATTAAATCAATTATTTATTCTTATATGTGAGTTCGTAGAAATTTTTAACTAAAAAAAGGAAACCTATTTTAATTTGTTAAGTTTCTTCTTGAGGACTATTGAAAGATACAATAGATATTTAACCTGGCAGCAGTGGATGCAGTTTATTTTTACCTGGTAGAAGCGCATTTGTGGTTTGCAACACTTTGTCCATCTGAAAATGCTGTCCAACATGGATGAAGGTGAAGGATTTGTTTTTAACTGGTGCTTTTACTTTAATGACTCATGCATAAAACCTTGACTTGGTTAAACGCTGCTTGTGTTTTATCATTATGCATGCAAGCTCAACTACAAGTGTTCTAAATCCACTGTGACACACTTCACTTCTTGATGCAGCATACCTAATTAAGCTTACATGCTGTCTGAGGAGCAGTTTTAAAGTCCTGCAATCCCCCCCGTGAGGTAAACCGACTCTCACTGCTCACTCCGGGTCAAAGTGGATCACTGCAGGAAGAATCAGAGAGTGGAGGGGGACTGGAAGACGATGATACACCCCTCTACCCACATACAACTCTATTAAAGCTTCTCTGGTAAGGAGGGCAAACACTGGACAGATGCTTTATGAAAGTGTTTATAATGCTCCTGGGAAACATTTTGTTGGATTTTTGGTTTTAGATTAACTTTTTGTCTCTATAATGAATGAAAAACAATGTTTAAATGTATTTCAGGAGAGATTAAAGAAAGGTTTACCTTCTTTGTTTTCTATTCAGAAAATGCTCTAAAACCCACTCCAATAAAAATGTTGTTTTTTGTGTTTTTAACAGGGCTGCAGTGGTTAACGCTCTCACCTCGCACCAAAAGGCCCAGGTTCTAATCCTGACTGGGTCCTTTCTGTGTGGAGTTTCCATGTTCTCTCCATGCATGGGTTTTCTCTGTGCTCTCCAACTTCCTCCCAAAGTTCAAAAACATGCTTCATTGGCCAATTGGTTCCTGTAAAGGTGTTCCTAAGTGTGAGCGCGTGTGGGAGTGAATGTGTCTTCTGACCAACTGGTGACCTGTCCAGGGTGTATCCTGCCTTTACCCAGCAGTACGCAGTAGGCTCTGGTGATTCCATGATGTCATGAGGGACAAATGTCAAAAAGATGGATGGATGGACGGACAAACCGATGGTGTTTTATTTTGATGTGCTTTTATCTGCCGTTATTGTAAATAAGAACATGTCCTTAATGTCTCACCTGGTTAAATAAAAGTTCAGTAAATATATATATATTCTTGTGGCATTTTTCTGATGAAGAAGGGCATATATGAAGAAACTTATGCTCTAATTTTACTCAAACGTCGAAAATATAATGGTCAGGCCACAAGCTCCCTGCTTCACCCCATTCTAATACATCCACTTGTAGACTACCGGTAATAAATCCATGAACGTCTTCATTTTCCTCAGCTGAGCTCTTAAATGGCTCCAAATTGTACAACTGGACAGCTCCAATAGTCCTCATTTTTTGTTGCAACAGTACTATAAGGGGCTTTAAACTTGTGGGAGAATTGGTAAAAGGAAGGTGGGTGGTGTTTCTCCACAGCAGCGGTCCCGGACAAAAATCAGACGCAAAGTTCTAATGAACTCATGATGCTCTACAGAAACTATGTCTTTTTTTTAATTTGGGGTAAAAAATGCATAATTACACTCTTAAAATAGATCAAGAGTGGGACTTTAAACTTAACTTTCTGCGTCTGCTAACCCCCTGACTGATTTCAGGTGTCTTGTGGATGCAAACAGTCATTACTAGTTTCACTGAAAGTTAGTTTGTTAGTCATCTTAGCATTTTTTAAATACTACTTTGCTTGGTAGCATATATTTTGCAGATTCAATTTTTTTTCTAATTATTGGCTTTGTTTAATGTTATTAATATTTTTTTTATTTACTTGAATCCATTTTTGTCTCAAACCTTTTGTTTCTTTGACCCCATATGCACCACTTTCAGTGCAAACCACTTTGTTCAAATAGTTCTGAATAAACATGCTTTTATAAATAAGTTGCAAAAACATATTGTGCATTGTCTTGCTATCACAAGTAGTACACAATACTCTCTCATCTCTGTGACGGTCACTTGCAGCATCACGACTGCGACCTTGCTCCACAGAGAATGGAGTAAAACCTATTTCCTTATCATCACCCACCATGCTTCAGGAACGATCACACGTGATTTAACGGAGACGTGATTTAATGCATTTAGTGAGCGCCTACATGAACACAGAGAGTTTCACGGTTGGGCACGCAGCATAAATAACTTTGAAGTAGATCTGAGAATGAATCTGTGAGTTTCTGCACATGGAGGAACTGCTTTCCCTGAATGTCAGGATTTTAAAGGTTGAAAAGGGGAAGAAACGCAGCACCTGCAGGAAGCAACATCTGAATTTGTTTGGTTCAGAAAAAAAAAAATGTAAATGACTAGTTAAATGACCTCCAGCAAACAAAACAGATCAAACAGCCTTTTTAGCAATGCTAAAGAAGGTAATGTGAATTATTTAACCCTATTTGAAACTTATAGTGTTACATTTTTTTACTTTAAAGTCCCACACAGTTTTAATCTTAATTTTCTTCATATATGTCCTCCATCATGAGAAAAATGCCACAAGATTTTAAAAACACCCAAAACACAATTTGGATTTTCATTGTTTTTAAAGTCCCCCGATGAAAAAAATATCCCAGTAGTGTTTTAGTTGTGATTATGATGTTTTTAACCAAAATTTCACAACCTAAATGTCTTAAAAAGCCATTTTTCATGTTGATCTTAAGCCTCTGTTTCCTCTGAGGGGGCGTGGCTTTTGGAGCTGAAACATGAATCATGCCCATAAATAGATTGTATTCAAATATTTAGTTTTAGTAAATTTTAAAGCCATAAAAACAACAGGAGTTTAGAGTTTATTTCTTTTGCAGTAAATCTGTGGCAGACTATTATGCACAGTGATTTTGTGCATTTTGAGACGGTTCCATGAACATCCAGACGAATCCAGTTTTCTAAAATCTATAACAGCTGCAACACTCAATGTGTGTCATGCTGAAATAAAGAAAACAAATAAAATGCTGACAACAACTACAAACCTTTAGTTTTGGCTTGAATGTGGAAAGAAAGACAAATTAAACTGCAGATCTGGGTTTTGTGTAAAACTCATGGCTGTCATGTTCACTGAAAGGGCAAAACACAGCAGTTATGTTCTCCTCTTGCCATCTGTGGCCTCATCTTGTGCTTTCTTCCAGTAATTTACACCTGATCAGAAAGTACACTGCAGTCACTGTGACCGAGCTTCTCATATGTGGCAGAAGATCAGTTTAACAATCTGTTTTACAAAGTTTAAAATCATTTCTCAAAGTTTTTAATCACTTCTCTTATTTGTAAGTCTTTGTTCTTCACACTTCCCTCCTCTTGAACAACCAGCTTGCTCTTTCAGAATCCTATTGAGTTGGTTTCTAAGTCATCCTAATCCTTTTTCCATAACAGCTCTACCTCATTTCCTTCTCGTTCAGGCTGTTAGTTTTCACTGTGATCTTCTCAGATTGCATTTTCCAAGCATCTATAGCTTCCCATATTTCCTGATATCAGCCATCTAACTTTGTTTCTCATTTCAATCTCGGTTGATGCATCCATTGCTCCCTCCCTTTCATCGCCCTGACTCATCTTACACGGCTTCCTCTCAGCTACGAGCACCAATCAGAAAAGAGATTATTTCTTTTAGCCGTCTTTTATAGCGCATCAAAGGTTCACAGACATCTGGAACGGAACAAGAATAGAAAACTGATGCTATTTATAGCTGGCTTCAAAGAATGCCTTGGAGCTGAAACAGGAGCTCGAGATCAGTTTTGATTCTGTCTGAAAGAACACACATGCAAACACAAACACGTGCTCACACACACACGAAGAGTAATCTTAGCCTCACAAACCTTCCTCTGACCACAGTGAAATACAATAGCACCCTAAAGAAGCCTGTTAAAATAGACTGAACTAATGATTTGTTAATAATCCCTGAACACAAATAGTAAGGGTGTAATGATCCCTTTTAGCAACAATTCCATTCATATCATTATTTATGGTTGCTGGTGCAATTCATGTAATCATTCAACAATCTGATTGGCTGACCTAAAATCGATCCACAACTTTCTTTAGCCAAAAATTCAACCAATGTGACTCCAAGATTAATGCCTGGTTGAACAGTGCAGGTGAAGTTTTCCAAATTCATTGTATTTCCACATAAAAATCCTACAAATGGAACATTATTAGAACATTATAGCACAATCTATGGTCACATGTATGAAATTCATTGAACTGTAATGATGTTTGATTATTTTTTGCTGCCACATGTGTATTGTCTGCTGTGATGGATGTTTTTAGTACAATAAACCTACCGTACCTCATTCCAAGTGGTTTGCCAAGATCAATATAGTCGATTTATTTAATTTTGAAGCGATTTTATAATGGTATAATCGAGTCGATTAACAGCTTGTCTCAGACAGATGGATCTGGTTCGATGGTAGGAATAGAAATCGATTTATTGATTAAGGCAATTCGTCGTTGCACCCCTAACAACTACCAAAGCAGCAGGATTTGATGGCAAGATGGCGGCTGAAAATCAATAGCCGGAAACAGAAATTTCGCACGATTTCCGAGTTCTAATTAAAATTTTTTAATTTAAATAGATGGCTTAGTGTTCAGGATTAGCTTAAAATGTGTCAAAAAGAGAGTAAACCCTTTATTAATCTCAAAAAAGGATATAAAGAAACAAAAGTGTTTAGATTTGTAAAATTGTTAAGACTTTTACATTGGAGCTTTAGCTCCAGACGGGCGTTTACGTTTGATTGCCGTTAACCTCACGCAAAAAAGTACCTTTGCACCAGAATAAAACACTTTAAATTAAAAATTAGTTGCATAACGGTGAAAATCTGCTTTATAGTGATGCTTACAGAACAAAGCTGCTGTTCTTTGCAGATGAGCTAATTCACATTGTTGATCATGTGAGGAGCTACGGCATGTCAAAGAGCATCGTAGGTTTTGACAGAGACACCTCAGCTGTTTAAGATTCAAAGTGTAACAGTTTGGGTCGCTGGTAATATTAGTCTTTTTCAAATGTGCAATGTGCAGGGGGTTCCGGTTCTGGACTTCCATCTAATGATTTTCAGCCGCCATCTAGTCTTTAACCAGGTCCCCCTCGTTATGGTTGACGTCTTTAGTTCTCACAATATCTCACACAGTTTATATCTATATTTACTGAACTTTGTTTCGTCACTGCTTTTGAATATTTTATCCTCATTCTGAACACATTCATTATGCGAGTCAGCATCACTGACAGATGACTGATGTTAGCCTTATGAAGATCAGTGATCTATCTTAATTATACATTATGTGCTACACAGACGAGATGGAGCGGGGAGGGGGAGGGGGCGGGGAACAGACAAGCAGTTTAAATATAGAAAGTGAGAAAAGGTGGTCAGAGGGGCAAATGTGAAACTGGAAATGCAGCAGAGGATAAGTGGGGTGAAAGGCAGATCGGAGAACAAGTAAGGGAGGCTCAAGGAGACCAAGGAGGACAAGAAGAGAACAGATAGGAAGAGAAGTGATGATGGGGACAAGAGCTGCAAGCAGAAGAGGTCAGAGGGTATTGATCCTTGTGTGTGTTTACTGCAGCAGGTCTGCCTAAACATTTCCACTGAACACGGCGCAGCAGGCTGAGCGCTCTTACCCCAGGGGGCCAGACACCATGAAGAAATGTTCAGCGCACACAGACTGCCACAAACCCGCTGCACCTGCCTCCTTTCCTGCTGCTGAGCTAAAATAAGTGCCTTAAAAAAACGCAAAAACAAGAATAGATATCCCAAAAAACTAAAATTAAAAAAAAAAAAAAAAAGCAAAACTAGAGAGTGAACAGTTGATATCTCCAAATCTTGGTGAGATTTTGGAATTTAGGAAAATTGGGAAAAATAATCACACTTTTTAAAGGTTTGGGGGAAAAAATAAACATAAATTTACACATAAAAGATTATTATTTTGATAGTCAGTCAGTAGTGTAACGTAGAAGGTATTTGAAATCCAGTGATGTAATAAAAGCGTTCTTACCAAAAAATAGGATTTGTCGTTTCATATTTTACAAACCAAAATTGTTTTCCTTAAGACAGTCAGTTACTTACAATTGAGCATCATAACAGAACTCACTATCTCCAAAAAAAAAAAAAAAAAACATAGCATTAGGATGTGTAAAGGAAAACATGATTTTTCTTTTCTTTTTACAGTGCACTCCAAATTATTATGCAAAATGTATTTAAAACTCTTTGTTTTTCAATTAAACTCCTGGATGATATTGTGTCTCTCTGGATCACTGAAATCAATCAGGGATGATTAGTTTGCCAGGTGAGTTCAATTAAAGAACAAAACTACTAAAGAAGGACGTTCAACGTTATGAAGCAGACCAGCATTATCAAGCAATATAGAAAAGAGAACAGACCTCTCTACTGCTGAAAAGCATGAAATAGTTAAAGACTATATAATGCTTTTCTTAAGCTTTTCAGAGTAAACTATATCCATATATATGATCATATATTACCTTTGGCACACAAAAGAACATATTATTTATGAAATATGAGTTCTTTTAGTTATTTTTTTTTTCTGGAATCAGGTCGACTTGATCTCTGAAGCACTGCCTGTCGCTCCTTGTGGGAGCAAATGAATATTGTGATGCGGGAGCGGATATGAACAAGCTGATCACCACTCCATTTACTGAGGATGAAAAAAATGAGTAATGACACTGTCCAATTGTGAAAAATTTATATGACTATAATTTGCATATTAAGGAAAAAGTGAAAATGTTTTTTTTCACATGCAATAAAAGCCCCATTACAGAATTAACTGACATTACGTTACTCTGTTCCCTTTATATTGTTACAAAAGATGAATAAGCCAAAATATAGTTTTTTGTCATGTTAATGGTTGTGAATTTCTAAGACGTGATATTTTGTTCTGACGTATCCTATCCTTTTACTGTAGATATGACATAACACAAATGCAGTATGTTTTGACTCATTTTAATACTATGTCAACATTATCCTTGTGCAATATTGTTATGAAAGCACTTTCTTGAGTTAATGAAAAAAATAAAAGCTCTGGGTGGCTAATATTGTGCAGAATAAGATAATATGTGCTTTTAACTCATAAAAGATCAAACTTTTTACCAAAGTTTTGTTTTGCATATAAAATCTGTGCAATTTGGAGGTAGTGTTCAGCAAACAAGACATCTTCAGCTCAACGGGGATGTAAAAACTTACATAGTGTATCATCTATGTATCAGCCATCAATTTATAAATGTAACTAATATAAACTGAATATGCTAATTAAGTAATCCTTACTTTAAAAAAAATGCTATTTTATTTTTCTTTTATTTATTTTTATTCTTTTTTCCCTCTTTGTCCCCAGCAGTCTTACACTGCTGGGTTTTGTTATTTTAGTTTGGGGTTGGACATTGGTAGTCTTTGTTTGCAGACCCCTGCTATACTCTAATGGTTAGTGACTTGCAAATTAAGTCTGTCATTTGCATCAAATCGTCAAAATATAATTTGCATAATAATTTGGAACGTGCCATATAAAAACAATGTCATCAAATAAACACTTGATTTTAATGCTTAAATTTGTTTTCTTTTTTTATTACTGTCTCAAACAATACGGAATTGGTCAAATATTTTATTTAAATAGAGGAACTTGAGTGATATAAAGTATTTAACAGAAAGAAGGATTTATAATGACAGACCACACATGAACTCAAAGAGTAATGATGCTTTTTAATGATTATTGTTACAATTAGTGTTTTTCTTTGCATCTGATCCCAAACTACAGAAAAACAGAATTTTTAAAAACTGGGATTTTGAAGGGAAGTGAATATTGAGATAGAAAGCAGAAACTGGAATAAGAGGAGGAGTGCTGTTGTTAAGCAGAGGTGAAGCATGAGAAGAACAGGATATCATGAAATATGTAGGAAGGAGTAGCGCAGCGCCGGAACACAAACCCATTAAAGCAAGACCTGGAAAACGCAGTCAGCTAGAAAAATAAATGTCCATTTCCTTGTGGTGCAGAAAGAAACAGATGCACCGCTAAAAGCACAGCCAGTGCTGCACCCTTTATTTTTAAGTATACTGGCAAAAGAAACCTTTAATATGCCCTGACATGACCCACAGTTTAACACACTTTTGCGCCCACAAAGGAACACAACTTCTGCATCTATAGTGTTCTCTCCATGTGCACAGAGTTAAGTGTTTTAAATCATTAATTGAGTACAGTACCAGTGAGATTGTTGGTCTCATATGCAGCACAGTGACAGATCCCCTATAACTCTATTTAAGTTCTCTGTTTGTTCAGAGCAGTGTTTTATTTAGGGAATTTATCAAGTTTTTTTTACAATTTTCAACAAAAAATATATTGTAGCTCTGAAACACTGACCTGTAAAGGTGTTCTTCAGACACTTGTCTTTCTCACCACTGTGGCATTTTTTGACCCCTTCAGCATAAAATCGACTGTCAAGCGATTAGACCATCGACCTGCTAACAAAGCAGCTTTACCTCCTGCTGACTCTATTCAGCGGTGCAGTTCTGACTTCAATTCAAAAGACGGCGGGAAAAAATAATATACATTTTCTTGACAATATTTAGAAGTTAATTTCTTTTTATAATAGTCATCATTTTGACTTGATGAATAGAAGTCATCATCAAAGGGCGTAACACATTAGTGGAGGAAGGAACGCACTTGTCTCAGTTATATGGAAGACAGATCAATGGAAGTTTTTATTGAGAGATCATACCACAGTTTTCAAAAATCTGCTGTAGTTTTAATATGCTTATTCTCAGCTTTTTTTTTGCTAACTTAGAAATAATAATGATCAAACTTGTTATATTCCAAAAATCTAAGTCAATATATGTTCTTTACAAAGAAAAAAACATTTTGAATCATTCATCCTTGTAAACTTCATATTGTTTCATCATCCTCCCATACTTGATCTATTTTGTTGAGGTATTGGAAATCATATTTTTCTTCCACTTCAGAAAAAAAAGAATATTTACCAGATCATCTTAAAAAGAGCCGACTAACTCACTGTCCAACAAATTATTCAAATTTGAAAACATGACTAATTTCAAAATAATTCAAGTCATGTTGAAAATAAAAACAACCTATTACTACAGACTCTTCCATTTAAGAAATTATAAATACAACTGGAGATGATCAAACACTCTATATGTTTAATAAACCAACTATGAGAACAGATACAAAACTTCACTATATCTCCAAAGGACGGGTTCAGGTATGGAAAAGCTGCAGAGACGACATTAAAACCGTCAAAAAAAAAAAAAAACTCTCTCTCTCTCTCTCTCTCTCTCTCTATATATATATATATATATATATATATATATATATATATATTCTAAAATTCATTGCATTCAGTGTATATGTGTTTGCACTGTTTGTATTTCAGTTTGAAATGATTTGAAAAAAGAGGTTTAGACTTGATAAGTTCTTAAACTTCATCTAAAGCCTTTTTTAAACTTTGCATTTAGTCATTTATTTTTCTGTTTATGATGTTGTGCTTTATTCTATCAGTTAAAAATAACTCATAATAAATAAGCTTAAACAAAAGTCTGAGACTCTCTGCAACTGCAGACAATCATTTAAATTTCTGCCTGTCTTTGACATCATCACAACACTCATGGAGCTCTTCTATTTAATGAGGATGAAGTTCATTCTAACTTATTTCCACGTGGTTCACAATCACACAAAGATATATGTCTTCATTAGTTTAAAGCTCAGAGATCCACAATCAGTCATAACAAGCAGAACAATGCACACTATTTGTGGTGTTTCCACAGCAGACATGATGATACGAGCAGAATAATAATCAACCACATGAGACTGAAACTGCAACAGATTTGATCTATCTCTCTGGAAGATGAAGGGGACTGCAACAGGAGCATCAAACAGCCGCTTTGCTTTTACCTGGATGCTGCAGGAGAGCTCAGAGTCGTCCAACAACCTGATCGTGCAGGGGATCTCCTGGTCCAGGGAGCGGATGCTGGGGCTGCGAAACCGGAGCATTTTCATCCTTGAGTCGGTTCGGGTTCAGCTGTTATAGCCGCTCCAAACAGACCAGAGGCAGCAGGCGTAAAATTCACCAAGGACTCACTCGTCCTCACGCATGGCGCGTGCCCGGCGGGTCTCTGACGCCTCCTCAGACGCCCTTGGAGGCGAATGGGTGGATGGATAGGTGGATAGTTGGATAAGAGAATGGATGGATGCGACAGTGAAGGAAAAGGAGGAGGAGGAGGGCTTGCATCCGTCTGCTGCCTTCCCACTGGTGGATCTGCACAGGAGGGCTCTCTCTGTCTGACTCAACCCCGCCGTCAGTTCAAAGCACTTTAGAGAGG
>NC_050520.1:14919154-15013460 GCF_002922805.2 Oryzias melastigma
ATGTATTCAGGGGTCTTGGCCTTTGTCAAGACTGAGATGTGAACCCTTCACTGAACCACATGCATTGTTAAGTGTGACGTGATAAAAGTTGTAGATTCAATAAGAAATAGAAGTCAAGAAAATATGAAAAAAATTATTTTTTTAAAAGTAATTTTGAAGTAGCTGATAGTGATAAATTAAGAAAATGGGGAACAACTACACTGAGGTTGAATATACAAACATATAACATAAAAGTTTATTTAGTGACCATATTTTTTAGCTGATAACACAGTCATTTAAAGATCCACTCCGATGGAAATCATGTTTTTGGTGTTTTTTATGTGTTCTTGTACGGATTTTTCTGATAACGCAGGACACTTTTTCAGAAAATTAAGCTCAAAATTGCATTCGTGAACATTTCTTTATTCGAATCACTCTGAATCAAGAGCAGACAGGAAAAAAAGTTTGTAAAAAAGCTTATTTGTAAAGTAGAAAATACACAGCTGTGCTTAGCAAAAGGAAGGGTAAGTGGGGGCGGGGTCACTCCGCACCAATAGTCTCTCCCACAACTCTAATAAACTAGTGCCGCTCTGGAGAAATTATGTCTTATAACAAGGGTGCCAAATTCAATCGCACAGGGGGCTAAAATTCAAAACACACAGTAGGTTGTGGGCCGAGCTAGACAAACATTTATTGAACCCATAATAAACAAAAATCGGTAAAACTTTTAAACTTTTAAATAAATATGAATGAAAAACAGACAGGAATATTATTCCAGAATAAATCAACCTAGCAAGATAACAAGGGGCTGTTAATAATAATAATATTAAATGAACCCTGTGGGACAATTTGGCCTCCAGGCCTTTACTTTGACATGTGACTTAGAAAATGACACAGGTTTTCAGATTTTGGCTAAAAATAACATAATTAAAGAAGATTAAAAAAAAAATAAAGAAGAAGAAAATCAATTGATGATCGGAGTGAGACTCTAACAGCTTTAATGTTAACATAATCTGTTCAGCATTTTGTTCCTAAAAGCAGTGACATTTCACTGCAGCTTTTTGTTGTTTTGACATTTGCACTTGTAAAAGTGATTGAGAGATAGAAAACATTTTTACCGATTCATTCAGTTCCTATAACCTTAATTGCTGGTCTGGCCTTCAACTGTCATGTCTGTGAGTAGTTTGTGAACTGCTTTCCAATGATTTTTTCTATTTATTTACGTATTTTCTGACAAACAGAAGCACTTTGGGGATTTTCCTGTCTGAAAAGGTAAACAAACAAAAGCAGAATTTTTCTGAAACACCCACAAGACGGAAAGGTTTGCTGCTTAATTTTATTACCAAGTTTTCACACTGTGTTTCTCATCAGCTGAACTGGCCATTTCATGAAGGAGACAGCTTTCATCCGAAAGAGAACATTGAGAAGATGGCTCGTGGTGAACCACTCACAGACCAGGTCAGTCCATCATTTTTTTTTTTTACCTTTTTAAGGTTGCAGAATGCATGAGGTCAGTGACTGATCCATATAAAGATAAGGACAACGGTTTGTTTGTTCCAAGAGTTATCATGTCAGCTTTAGGAACCTCTCAGTCTTTTATGGAGCTCATATTTTCACACAGTCACGAGGGAATCATTCTCCTGTCAGGTTTCTCCAACCTTGAGTAGCTGTGACTCTTGAAATAGACTTCAAGTCTTCTTCCTTGAAACATTTCAACGTTCCAAGGAAGAAGATTTGAAGTCAAATTGCTGCAACTCATTTTCAAGACACAACACAAACCTTATAGTGAGGCAAAAAGTATTTAGTCAGCCACTCATTGTGCAAGATCTCCCACTAAAAAGATGAAAGAGGCTGTAGTTTTTTTTTACTACGAGAGAAAAAATGAGGAAAAAAATCCAGAAAATCACATGGTTAGATTTTTAAAGAATTTATTTGTAAACTATGCAAGAAAATAAGTATTTTTTCAATAGCAAAAGTTAATCTCAATACTTAAATATGTACCCTTCGTTGACAATGACATCAGTCAAACATTTTCTGTAAGTTTTCACAAACTGTTGCTGGTATATGGTCCATTCCTCCTTGCAGATCTCCTCTAGAGCAGAGATGTTTTGAGGATGTTGCTGGACAACACAGACATTTCCTTCAGAGATTTTGAGATCTGGAGACTGGCTAGGCCGCTCCAGGACCTTGAGATGCTTCTTCTGAAGCCACTCCTTTGTTATCTGGACAGTGTGTTTGTGATCGTTGTCATGTTGAAAGACCCAGTCATGTTTCATCGTCAATGCCCTAGCTGATGGAAGTTTTCACTCAAAATCTGACCATACATGCCCCCATTCATTCTTTCCTTTACACAGATCAGTCGTCCTGGTCCTTTTACTGAAAAACAGCCCCAAAGCATGATGTTTCCACCCCCATGCTTTACAGTAGGTATGGTGTTCTTTAGATGGAACTCAGAGATTATCAGTGGTCTTGTATGTCGTCTATTTCCTGCTGCAGATTCAGTCTTCCCAGCCTGGTGCAGGTCAACAATTTAGTTTCTGGTGTCCTAAGACAGCTCTTTGGTCTTGACTACAGTGAAGTTTGGAGTGTGACTGTTTGAGGTTTTGGACAGGTGTCTTTTACATAGATAAAGAGTTCAAACAGGTGTCATTCATACAGGTAACGAGTGAAGGACAGAAGAAGAAGTTACAGGTCTGTGAGGGTCAGAAATCTTGTTTGTTTGTAGGTGACCAAATACTTATTTTCAACCATAATTTGCATAATTTCCTTCTAGCTCAATGCTCCTCTTCTCAGTTTACTCCTTCACCTCTAGTTCTCTCTCTCTGTGCCCCTGCTGACATTTGTAATAACTGAAAACCTCCAAACAATTGTCTGGCTCCTCTCCAAAGCTGAACGCTCAAACCTGCAGGCAGGCAGAGCGGCGTCTGCAAACATTTGGCAGCAGTCTGCTGGTAGCTGCTTTTCCACTGATAACCTCCCACTCAGGTTTACTCTCAGCGCTGTGGAGAATTGCTCGGGCACCTGCTCTGTTTATCTCTCCGGCATATTTCAAAAACAATCAACAGTTTGCAGTCCGAGATCAAACGATGTTCTGAAGAAGAAATGTGTGAATGCAGGATTACTGTCAGCCTGTGCCATGTGGTAGGACTTGGCAGGGAGGATGCTGGCATGAGCAGAGAGGAGAGGAGAGTGTTGTGAAATATCCTAATTAAAAATGTGAATGCGATGTTACACATGCCGCTTGTGATCTCTGAGTGTAGTCCATTAAAGAGGACAAAGCAGCATTCGATCCACTTTCACCAATAGAGCTGTTTACTTTTTGCACCCAAAGGTAAAAAGCATGTGTTTTGTACGGTGGCCCTGAAGTCCAAATCACTTCAACGAATCAATTAACACAAAAACAATTTTAAAAATCACAATAACAATTAATAAAGTAAAACAAATAATAAAAAACAACCTTACATTTAAGAAATAAGAACAGAATTCCAAAAAAATGATGACCTACTCCAGTTCAAAGATCATTAATTTAGTTAAAAACGCTGCAGATTTCGTCATTTTCATACTGAAAATAATTAAGTGCTAAATATCGGTATTTGTTTCCTAGCTTGTTATCATTGTTGATCATTATGGTGAGAAATCCGTGTCCTCACATTGAGGAGTATCATTATTCATCATTAATAATCTATAACTAAAGTCAAAATGGTAGCCTTTTGTATGACTCAGTACCCATGAAGTAGCTCTCCAATTCAAAAAGGTTTATGACCCCGGATCAAGTTAAATGTTTTCAATAATTTGTTAATTAAACATATTTTTCTGGTTAGAAACTACTGTTTGTTTTTTTTAATTCAACTTCAAATAATCTGCAGTGTTAAATTAGGAGAAAAGTTTGAACAAACATTGAAAAAGATGTAGGGAAATACAAGGAAAAGAATCCAAAATTGGCAAACTAACCATTGAAGATTGGTTGATAGATTTATCCTCTTTTTTCAAGAACATAAAGTGAAATATCACAGCATTTTAATGACCCAACTATAATAAAACTTTAAAATCATAGTTATTAATAAAGGCAAACCCAATAATTAAACTTCAAAAGTTTTGATATGTGTGTTTTGTTCCTTTAGGACAGAATTCCGTGGCTTCTCAAACTTCATGAAGTCATCCAGAGGTGAGAAAATCCAACTCTATCTGCTCAGCAGTTCCTTTTAAAGCTTCACTTGGATATGCAAGGTGCTTTTCAGAGTGTATCATGCTTAGGTTCTTCATACAACTTGTCCTAGTCTGCACTGTTACCTAAATGCAACAATTTTTTATTTTGCAATCGCACTCAGAACATGTCGGGAAATCAGCCAATTATAATAAACATGGTTCTATCTCTCTAAAGAGATAGAAAAGTTAAAAACTTTCCTTTGCACTGTTTTCAGAAAGATTGTTTTTCCCATTTTTTTTTACATTGTTGATGCCCAGATTTCACAGTCTTTCTCCTCTCTGTCCTCATTATCTGCAGTATTTGTGTGTTTTCTCAGGGAAAAGTGTTCGGGCTGCGATGCTCTTGTGGCATGTTCTGCTCTGAAGCGTCAGTACAGGCAGATCCTCCTTCACGGCTCCAGGGCCCTGTCTGCCTCTTCGCCCGAGTCCCAGTGGGACGTCTCATCATCTTCATCTGATGTCTTTTTTATCTATCTACACGGCGAATACGACTTCATTTACCAGCGGCTGGCGACCCGTAAAGGTCACTACATGAGGGCCGACCTGCTCCGTTCCCAGTTCGATGCTTTAGAGCCCCCCTTCAATGAGGAGAATGTTCTCACTCTGGACATCAGGAAGGGTGTTAGTGAAATGGCTGTAGAGGTTGAAAAGCACATCATCAGTGTGAAGCCCTCAGCAGGACAACTGTGATCCTGCAGGATCCTGTGGATCGTAGCTGAATCAAACACCTGAATCCTGAGGACATTCCCATCTTCTTCTGTTGGGATTTTGCCTTGTAGGAGTAGCTTTAATTAGCATGTTGTTGAAACCACTTGAACACAATGAATACAGTTCATTACGTACTGATATTTATCATTTTTGCACATACAGAGTTCCTCATTGGAACATCAAGGAGTGGATCTACTTTGTTTGAATGAAAGTGAGAAATACATTCCTGTTTTATTTGGGATGCAAATCCACAGAGAACCTCGTCCTTCTGAGGATTTTATTTTGTTGCCTCACAGGAGCCTAAAGCAGTCTACATAATCTACTTAAACTTTGGGTTTTAAAACTATTCAGTCGAGAAAAAAATTTGCAACAGGTTTGGATTGAGATTAGTTTTTAAAGTTTGTGTGCAACAATTTTAATAATTTTTACCATCAGTTGAGCAGACTGTTGCATTTAAAGTCCCACTCCAATCACTCCATTATGTCCTTTTTAGCCAAAATGATAAAACCTGTCATTTTCTGGGTCATAGTTTCTGCAGAGCAGCAGTAATTCTTTAGAAATTCGCCTCTGGAGTCCCTTCGTTTACATACTCTCCTGCTAGCTTACAGCCCCTCACAACCGCAAGCTAACATTAGCAGTGCAACCAAAATGATGAGCAATTATGGAGCTATCTAGCTGTACAGTAGTGATCCTAATATCAGTTTGGATGAGGAAAACAAAGACGTAATTGGATCTATTTGTCTACAAGCGGATGCATCAGAATGGAGCAGAGCAGGAAGCTTGTGGCTTGCCGTAGTAGCTTCTAAGTCTAAGTTCATTTGTTACTGATTCACATCAAATTGAATAAAGAAATACTCAAAAATGCCGTTTTAGGCTTAATTTCCTCCATCATCAGAAAAATGCCACAAGAACATGTTAAAAAAAACACACACTTCATCAGAGTGGGTCTTTAATGCAATTTCAGGGTTCAATTTAATCCTCAGCTTTGAGATTTTCCTACTAAATAAATGCTGTGACTTTTCTCATTTACAAACCTAAATAAAAAAAAAACAATGAAATAAATATAAAACAAGTTCAGATCAATGTATTTATTAAATTCATGTCTTGACATCGAACAAACTACCCACCAGAACTGTTGTTTTTCTCCAAATGCAAGAAGAAGCCAGACATTGGTGCTGTAAGGCAGGTTCAAGTCTCCATTCAGGTCAGATCAGGTCAAAACTTCATCCTCCTTGTTTTAAGATCTAATGGTGGTTTCAGAAGAAACAGGCATTTCCCTTCTAAAAAGCTTTTCCTTTTTTCTTTTTTTTTTTCTCAAAGCGTGACTCATCTTCAAACCTCAACCCGAATATTTTTGGAGCTCTTAATCCAGAAAACCCCGTCAGCTACTCCCATATCTCACACATGCAGTCACACATGCTGCTGAAGATTACTTCCCCTCAGTCTGGCAGCAACAAACAAAACGCTCACAGGTTGTCAAGCAGATCGCATGCATGCATACAAATGTCAGAGGTTGAGATTTGTCACCTGTGGTGCACCTCTGACATTGAGAACGTAAAGTCATATACATCAGGTTTGCCATAAATTATTAAAGAAAAACTGACAAAATGATTAATTAGCTTGTCTAAGTTTTACATTCAAAACAGATTTGGTTTTATGCAAAGAATATGACTTGAGGCACTTAAAAGTTCAGTTTAGCCACCACCTAGTGTTCAACATAGAGCACTACACCACTACACAATTTAATTACATTCTTAAATCTTTTGAAATTCACATAGTAAAAGGAAAGACATATTCCAAAACCAATAAAGGCAATTTAGACAGATGCAAAATATGCAACAGATGAGATTTGTTTACAAACTTACTTCTGAATTAACCATCTTTTTAGTTGCATATTTTTCTTTAGACGCTCTACACGCTTTGATTTTTCTTCCCATGTTCATTCCTTAAACATCTAACATGTCTCCATCTTGGCTTCATCTTTTGCCAGAGACTGAGAGAAGATCAACTCTGAGCTTCCAGAATGTGAAGCTGTCTCCCAGTTTCAGACTCTGCACGAGTGTAAAAAGATTATGATTTGACCTAATTCTGACTGTTGAATCATTCTGCAGCAGCACGTTGACTGGAAGGGGTGCGTCAGTCTCCCAGCTGAATCAAAATCACTGTTTTTTTATTCTATTTTTATTTATTTTTTGTTGCTGTTTTACTGGAGTTTTTATTCAATTAAAAACCACAGAAAATCCAGACAATCTTACTTTTATGTCTATACTATATGTCGTAAAAACTATGTTTTTTTATTTTTTGTATTGGAAAAGAAATTAGGGACGGACACCATAAAGTAATAAAGCTGTAAATAAACATCTAGACATGAGAAATTTCAAGCTTCCTTCAATTTACCATTGGGTTGGAGTTGTGGGCTAAAATAAGTTTTTGTTTATGTGACTAAAGATGCTTCATGTTTATTTAGGTATGGTAATTTATGAACTGCCTGTGCGTGCATGTGTGTGTCAGAGGCTGAGCAGATCTGTCGCAGTGTACCGGTCTCCAGCTGTGCTGTGAGGAACTGAAGGTCTGTCTTTAAAGCTCTGCTGCTCTAGCTCCTAAAGATCCTCCTCCTCTTGACTGATCTGAGGAACAAAGAGAAAGAGATATTTTTTTCTGTAGTGAAAAATGCTTTTCTTCACAAAAAAAATCTTTAAGTTTTGATTTATATTTCAACAACAATAGTAAGCATATTTTGGGGGCAGAAAGGGGCACTGACTCATATCAGTTATAAATGTAACTCTAAATCAACAGTCAGAAGTTTGATTATAAGTTTTACAGAATACAAGGTCAATTAAAAAAAGAATTGCTGTATAGACTATAGAAATACAGTTTGAGTGTGGCTTCCAATTAGGAAAACAATAAAGAGGAGCATACCCGAGTATTAGCCAGTGACTGTAGCATCTGGTGCACAAACTGCTGCTGCTGCTGTTCTGCCACTGCTACCGCCGGAGGACTCCTTCCTGATTGGTTCTCGAGAGCAACATCAGCATCGGTGGAGTCATAGGAAGCACTGTAGGACACACAAGCAGTCTAACATAGTTACACAGTAACTTCATTAGCACAGGATAAGGCTGACATGTACTAATCGTTGGTGCTCACGCAGGTATGAGGAAGGGGGCTTCTTCAGCCAGAGTCTGTAGGCCCTGTTGGATCTGTAGAAGGGCTTTCATCGCTTTGGGGTTAAACATGGACACCAGCAGCTCTGGACTCTGCATCTTCATATTAGTGATAATTGATCCATAAGAAGTCATTAATAAACACCCGAGACGAAATGTGTCATTTGATCACTGATATAACTTCAAGAAACTCTTAACATTTTTGCTTTTGGAAAATTTTTAGGAGAATAATATAGATTTAATTTTATAGAGTAGAGCAGATTTAGAATACATAAACAGACCTGTTGCATAAATAAAGGAAGCTGCTGTTTCATTTGCTGCTGTAAGAGAGGGTTTCCTGTCAGAAACGGGTGACTTGGCAACATCTGAAACAGATATGATAAATACATAAATGGCCTATATTTAAGCCTTGTTTCCACTCAAAGGTCCAATACGGTATGGAGTGGTGCGTTCCAGTTCATTCTGGCGAGTGTTTATACTCAGTTAAGCCTCGCTTCCACTGAGCAGTTTTTTTCCCCAGCACATGAGTTGTGTAGACTGCTAGCGCACCGCTAGCTCGCCCAGTATCACACTTTCGTCAAAGAATAGTAAGGAATGTTTGCAGCTCCACCGCAGACCAGGCCTTGCTGCTGTTTGATGGCATTTTTAATATAGATTTGTGACCAAGAGAGTACACAGGAAGCGGCAAAAACCCAAATGCTTACAAATGTTGGAAATGTTAGCTTAAATGAGCTCTATATTCACTTTCTGCCAATCAACGGGTGAATACAGCAGCTCCATTTTTCAATAGATCTAAAACCTAATACCAGACCGCTCAGTGGAAATGAGGCACTATAGAGTGCTTTACTTTTGTCTTAGAAGGCCCAAAAAGCGTTTTATTGTCACAGTCTCATTCACCCATCCACACACACATTCACACACTGATGGAGGCTTCACTGTCAAACACTGGCGCCAACCTATAACCACTGGGAGCAACGTGGAGTTCAGTGTTTTGCCCAAGGAAACTTCAACACAGGGTGGAAACCGAACCTGGGATCTTCCAATAAGAGTTAGACTGCTCTCTGCACCACATCTATCATGGATAATGTTGCAGTTGAAAAATCCAACTTGCTGCTCCAAGGAGGATGAGAACCCAGGAGTGCATATAGACACAGGATACATAAACTGAGTGTGTGTCACCTGTGCTGCCAAGTCCGGGTACTGACTGAGGCAGTTTAAAAGGCTGCTAACATGCGGTCCAGAAAGCAAACTGTCCATCAAGCTGGGATTGGCCGTGATCTCCTGCAGCAGGGATTGCATACCTAAAGCAAGACGAAGCAAACAAGGACATGCAATTCAAACAATGTATGCAAATATATTTTTAACTCACATTTTGGTGTAAAAAGCTGATATAATCAACATATAAATAACACAGACGTGCTGCAGGCTTGTCTTGCCTGCATTAACAGAGCTCTGGGAGCTTGGAGCCTCAGTGGGAATGACAGTCAGCTCCTCGATGACACTTGTGACGGGACTGGAGAGGAGGGAGGTTGGATTGCTTTTTTGTTCTCCCGAATACACACATCTTGACGATGGATTCATTTTCTTTCTCTACAAGAGGAAGCAGAAGCACAAATCTTCAACCAAATAAATGCACACAATCAATTAAATATTTAGAAAAAATATTTAAAGAAATCATTACACTTAAGGCTGGAAAGAAACGCGTTAATGGTGAGGAAAAACAGTAAAAATAAATAACTGCATATTTTCAAATGTTTTGAAAAACTTTCATAAAATTATAGTGCATATTTCACACCTCTAGGTCCGTGTGAGGAAGCTGGGTCAATTCAGATGAGGAGACTGCACTCGTAACTGGATCACAGCGGAACTCTTGGTCAGTAAGTTGTTGTTGATCCATCTGTTGGTGGTGTGCAGGACAGAAGCCTGGCTCGTTGTTCTCCAAGTCGCAAACTTCTCGAACTTTTCCTGAAAACATAATAAGGATGTAAAATACCCTTCTGAGCTGAATTAGATGTAAGTTATACATTCAGTTGCGCATATCTCACCCTGATGGAGAGGAGATGTTGGAGTCGGGGGAAAGCTCAGGTCAGAATCTGGGGCTGCTGGGAGTTCTGATCTGTCTGCTTCTGAGGACTGATCTTCAGTGAGCTGAACCCTAAGAAAGAAGGACTAAGTTTGAACCAAAGTCTCAGATCTATTGTAAATGTTGTGAAAGCGTGATATAATTCAGCACTAATAAGTCCATCTTTTTGACAGTGACTATGTCTCACATAGAACAGCTACGATGAATATCAAGATGAGGAAGAGACTTGCAAACCAGTTCACTCTCACACATTTATTCTAAGCTTCCCTTAGTTTATATACCGGTAGTTTGAACAAAGAACATCAGTGGAGAGTAAAGGTTAGCACTGTGCCCTCTTGGCAAGACAATACCAGGTTCAGATCCTGCCAGAGATTTTTTTCTTTTTTTGAGTGTGTATGTGGAGTTTGCATGTTCTTCCTGGACAGGGGTGACTTTTCTCCAGGCAAGGTCCATAAAGACATGAAAGACAGAGTCTAGTGTGGATGAACTTGACTGACCTGTGTAGAGTCCTGAACTGAACCCTAAAGAACACCTTTGGTGTGACCTGACCAATGTGCTTTTGGAAGAATGGTCCAAAATTCCTCAATCTTGTGGACAGCCTTCCAAGAAAAGTTGAAGCTGCAATAGCAGCAAAAGGTGGACCCACATCTTATTGAACTCTAAGGGTTAGGAATGGGATGACACTTCAGTCCATGTGAGTCAAGGTGGGTGAGTGGATACTTTTGGTAATATAGTGTAGCTAGGATAGATGCCAGTAACACCTGAAACCCTTTTGACACTGGATGAATGCAATACAGGGAAGGGTCAACACAATCCAAGGTGCAGATATATAAGCTAAAAAAATCATCTTATTAAAATTCCAATTTCTAATCAATTTTCTGAGGTGAGGGACTACAATAAAATGTCACATTTCTAAAATAAAAGAAAATATGTGTCCATACTTTTTTGTATGGTGAAAAAGAGTCAAGATGCACAATGTAACTTCACCTGAGCATTTAAAAAGTTTTCTTCTCTAAATCAAGTTTTTGTAATTTATAAAAAAACAGCTGATGCCGCATTCATCCACGTTCAGTACCTTTGGATGACCTGGAGCCTGACGCACCGGTCCTGTCCCTCAAGGTGACCAATGAGTTCTGACTCTCTAAGGACCCGTCCGGAGTGGATCAGCTCCAGCTGCTCTGCAGAGGCCGACAGCCATTCTGTCAGAGCCACTTTGAGCTGAACACAGACGCACAGCATCAGAAAGGATCACAACAACCACAGCCTCCCGACGCGGCTCCAGGCTGACCTCTGCGACGGTCATGTTTCCTCCTACAGTGAAGCCTCTAGCGTCAGCGGGCGCTCCTATAGCTATGTGGATGGCTTCAGGTTCGAGGGGGTCCGAAGCTGCTCCCTGCTCATCTGGAACCGAGTCAGACATCTCCGTCCGGGCTTTGGGGTCGACCTGGTGCTCGTAAGGATGACTCTGCGGATTGTGGAGATTTACAGCTTGAACTGCGCAATGTGGTACGCGCAAACGTAAACAAACGCAGAGGCGGACTTAGTAGTTTGGGGGCCCTAGGCGAACAGTGAGATGGGGACCCCTGGACACTAAGAGATGGCATGAATATATCTATATCTATATCTATATCTATATCTATATAGATATATATGTGTGTGTGTGTATATATATTCTCAAAATCTCATTTTGGTTTTTTGATACTTGACTTTATCTTTTTATTGAGTTCCTTTGATTTTGTTAATGTCCTTGTTTGTTATCCTGCACATTTGATTTAGTTAGTATTTTGTTTGAGATTGTTTTAATTTTCTTTTCTTTTATTGCATCAACAGTATAATGTTAATTATCATTTCACCACTTCAACTTACCACTTAAAAAAAAATCTCTAAAGTGTTTCTGTCTGCTGGCTAACTTGCTGTTAATGGAATATTTAATTGCTAGAGGGATGGGGAGGATTAAACACTTTAACATGAGCAATTCTTATTCGATTTTAGTGATTTGAGTGCTTTATGACAGTTAAATCATGATCGGCATGAAAATTGTTTCATATATGTTTAGATTTAAGTGGTCATGCACCTTTGCCTAATGGTTATTCAGCCCATGAACAAACATCTTTATCTTAGCTCCTTGTGACTAAATTTAACATGTTTTTAGTAGACATACCTTTAATGCATGTGTTTGAGATTAAGTTTGAAATATTTTAGGTGACAGAAAACAAACTATTTTGATTCTGGAGCTACATGGGACGGATAAGCACATTTTTATTTTACTATCTCATATAAGAATGCACTCATTGACATTTACTCCAGGCTGCACTGCTGCAGTTTGCATTTATAAAACAGTTTGTTCATAAAACCACATTATAAAGAGAATGTACAAAAGAAAAATCCACTGAGAAGATGTTTTATTTATCTAACAGTGAGAACAAAATACATGTCATTTTGTCTTTCTGGCATTAAACCAAATATGAAACACTTGTAATGCTGTGGCACTTTGATGCCAGCAGAGGGCAGCACAACCATAAAAAAAAAGATTAAATCCCAATTTATTTTCAAATCTTGATGCAACACATCATACCAAACTTAAATTATTTGAGTGTATGCAGGTGTGTTAAAGGGGACATGCAGACTCACACATAGAAAAAAAAACATTTATGAACACTGGTGTTTAACAATTTGTTCATTCGTTTATTTAAACTTTTTTTCAGACATTTTCCCCTCAGGAACTTTTATGATTCTGCCTCAGAGCCTCTTTTCCCCCTCTTGTTACCCTGCCAAAAAAGGGATAAAGACATCAGTTAATAGAGGTAATGAAAATAATTGTAATGCACAAATCTTTATTTCAGTTACAAGAAGATGTCAGACTGTCATCAATTATAAATTGAGCATGATCTGTTTTAACGAGGTGTGTTTACTCAATGATGACAGTAAATTGAGAAACTTATTTATTGTCTCACCTGATGTTTTGGTTGTTCTGATTGGAGCCCTTTAACTTTAGATCTTTCTTGTTCAAGAGCAGCATGTAATAGTGTTACCTTAGAAAGAAGAAATCATGCAAATTGATTAACATGTGCCAAAAATGACCATATCTTAAAAAAAACCCACACACCTGTGATGACAGTTCTTCTTTAATATGCAGAAGTTCTTCCACCTGTAGGAGAATTTCTGCTTTATCTTTCACTGTAGATGAGAATAAAACATTACAAACATCAGAGAAAACACGTAAACTTTAGTTGTAATTTAATTAAGATGGTAAACTCACTCTCTCCTTGTTGCAGCATCTTAAGTAGTTGAGCATTTCTTGCTTTCACCTCTTTATATTTCACCTGCAGATTTAACAGGTAAATGTGAGTTAAATAACTTCCTATGGTTCTCTCTTTTTAAACTGCTGTTTAGCTGTAGTTTTAAAGGAAAAGAACAGCTAAAAATGTAATTTTAAACATTCAGAGCTGCACTCTAAAAGTAGTCACTCAGGTGTTTAAACATGCGCATGTCATTTTTCTGATGGAGAAAATTAAGCTTAAAATTGCATTTCTTTGCACTTTTTTAATTCAAACTGTTGAGAATCAGGAGCAGATGAAAAAATCCTGTATGAAATACAGCTAATTTCTAATGTTGAAAACACTACTGGCGCTCTACAGAAACTATGCCCAACAAAACAACTCAGGTTTCTTGATTTTGTCTAAAAGTGTCATAATGAGAATGCTTTTAAAATTGTTTAAAAGATGATCAAAGTGGGTCTTCAAAAGTGCCTGATAATGGAGCACTGATGAGCTCAATATTATAGATTCTAAAGCAGGATGAGAGCGGTGACAGAATGAAGAAGCACAACACCACTCAGGTCACTCCAACAATCCTCGCCTTTTGAGCCAGAAGTCATGTGTCTTAGTGTGATTAGAAAAGGACCTTTGAAATAATGTGATTCCATTTTAAATTAATTCAGTTCTACCTCCCACTGTGAGATGGTTTTCTTTAGCTTGTTGATCTCCTGGTCTTTCTTCTCCAGCTCGTATTTCAACTGTTCTGCTCGTGGGTCCTAACAGAAGGAAGAACAAGTCAGACACTCGTGAAAAAGTTAGCTTGTTTGTGTATTTTGATGTCTTTTTTTGTATTTAAATAAAAAAAGAGAAGAAAAACAACAATGGTAAAATGAATAAGGAACATGTGAAAAGCAATAAAAGTTATTGGTCTATTTATATTGTTCAGATTTCTGAATTTCAGTGTTTAATAAAAAGACATGGACATGAATGAGGTCTTTATTATGAATGGGGCTGGACTTCCAGCCTGTGGGCTCACCGGTTCGTGCTCTGTAGAGGTGCTGACTTCCTGTCCTTGGCTGCCGGTGAACTGCTCACGTCTCTTCTCTCTCTGGACGATACGACTTACATCATCTTCCAGTTTGTTAAAGAAACGCTCCTCCTGACCGACTCCCAGTGCTGGGTTTGCCACTCTAGTGTCCTGGGAGAGGAGTTGAGGAACAATTCAGCCAAAGCACACCTTTAAACAGGATTCTCCAAGAAATGTAGGCAACAATCAACCTTATTCTACACCTTTAAACGTAAATGAATTGAGGAATTTTCTCAAAGGCTGTACAGAAACAGCTAAAATGTGTTTATAAGAAATGTAAAAAACTTTGATCCCAATATTCATAAATTTACAATTTGCTTAAAACTATTCTTTAATTTAAGAAAAAAGGTTAAATGATTTAGTGTATGCCAGCTTTGAGCTCACCTCTTGTCTTCTACTTAATTGTTCTGCAAGAAATAAAATAAAAAATGAAGATGACAAAAATGCAACCACACATTTGGGTCTCAAATGAACAAGCTGGTTGTCACCTGTGCTGCCGTCAGCCTGAAAGTCCTGCAGAGAAACCGTCTTTTTGTCTTTTGATTGCTGGTTCTTCTTTTTGTCCTTCTTCCCTCCGCTCTCTTTTCCCCCTCGTGATTTTGGTGAGGCTGTGTTTGTGTTGCTCTGCAGGATGACAACACACTGTTTGACATGTTTGTTATTCCCATGCTAACAAACAATACGATGGAACTATTTTGTCTTGATTTGCAGAAATCTTGTTTTAACTTTCGGCTGTTTTGATTACTGTTGCCAGGAGGTGGTAGCAATCAGTTTATTCTTCTCAAGGCTGAGCAACTTTAAAGGGTAACCAAACAGGGAAATTGGAGGTTGACTCCACCCACAGCCGAAATTTGAAAATCCAGTCAGAGGGGTGTGGCTGGGGAACAGGACTGTTATCATAACTGGAGCTGCAGATCATGAGTTACACGGTTTGACCAATCATGAAATTCAACTGTAATACCCCAATTCAACCTTTAGGGGGCAGCACACAGACAGTTTTTGACTATATGTTCAAGAATTAAACAAGTTTATTTTAATTCATCAAAAAAATTGGCAATGACCAACAGACAACACTTTTAAAGCCCCATTTATGAGGGTTAAAAGCCAAAAAAAAAGTTGAGTTGGTGTTTGGTTACCCTTTAACCCTAGAGCACTATCGCCCCAGCAAAAGTATTTGATTCTAAATATACAGATTTTTTCTGAATGTCATGGGTCCCTGGGTAAAGTCTCACAGGTCCCAGGAATGGATGGACCAAAAGCCGAGTCTCTGGTATCATTATTTGTTTGGTGGCGAAACTTTTTATAGCAAAAGTGTTCTAGGGTTAAAGACTTAAACGGACTTTAACAGTTCACTTCATTTTAGGTAAATATTTTAAGAAAAAAAAATGGTATAGCACAATACTAACAATTATGACTAGAACTGGATTTGGTAGAAATTGACCTTTTTTTAAGAGTAAAAGCCAATTTTGTTGCTGGACAAAATGAGTACTGATTGAAAAAGTGATAGGAAGAATAAAAAACTTTTATAAAAGTGTAAACTTTTGCTTTAAAGGTACCTGTTTTTGTTGTTCATACTCCAGTTTACTCAAGATCAAAGCCTTCTCCAAATCTGCCTCATACAGTTCTGTAGTCATCTATGGAAAAAAATAGAAACAACAAAAATCTTTAAACAAAAACTCTCAATCTGGTTGTTGTCTTGAGTCTATATCAGGAACAGAAAACACAGATTTCTTATTTTGTCTCGTTTATTTATTCCTTGTAAACACATTATCCATATCCTGCATGAGATAAAGCTGCAGCCACTCCTCTGTCCTCGACCTCTGTCCTAAGGACACATCAGTTGTGACGTGGGTAGGTTTTATTTCATTTACCTGTTCATCTCTCTGTTTCCACTGCTGCCACCCCTCTGAATTTGTGCTGTGGTCCCCTATCGCCGGGTTAAGAAGTTCATTGGCTATTCCTGACAGGCTCATACAGGGCGGCGGGGCACAAGACTTCTGAGGAATCTTTTTGAAGGCCAGATTACGCAGCTAAGAAGAGAAAAAAAAAGTCACACCAAATGTTTTAATAACGCAAGGCTGAATAATGGGGGAATAGTTCTAACTGTATGAAAAAGGACATTTTTAAGAAGACCTAAACAGAAATTTACACATACGGGAGTCACCTAAAAGCTGCAGTTTTGTTTGACTTTTTAATTTCCGATGACTCTTTAGAAACAAATTGTACCAAATCTGAGCAAAATAACAAACTGCAGAAGAAAAACAGCAACGTTTGGTATGAAAACTGAACAGTTGTATGCTTCACTTGGATGAAAAAAGATTTCTGCTGAGGTGGAAGCTAATAAAAAATAATAATCTCAATTAAAGTTCTTATTTGTCAGAAAGCAAACAACATCTGAACTTTTGCATAGATGGATTTGCATATATAAGGGAAACGTTTTGTCTATCGCCGCTAGCTCTGCTGAGAAAACGGGGGTGTTGGTGTTAGCTTGGGGGCGGTGCTGGCAGCGAAGACTCTACCCCACTTTGTAACATCACAATGTGAGCACCCACTCGTGTTCATAGATTGGGAGGGGCTGGTGCTCAGACGCAAGAATGGATCGAAATTTCATATTTCGGTTGTTTTTCATAAGGAATTAACATTAAAAGCTCAAAAAAAAGTTGATTCTGCATACATTTTGTGTTCTCACCCTTCTGAAAATGCAGTGTCTGTGCAGAGTCCAGTTCTAACTGGTTGATGAGATTTGTAATGTGAGGTGCAGTTGTGTGACTGCAGAAAACCATTAGGGAGGGGTCAAAAGGTCAATTTTTGTTCACTAAACGTTACACAAAGAAATCATTATTTTAGTCTACATCAGTAAATTTGCATTCAGCTTTTATCATCCTTGCTATGCGTAAATTTCAAGCTGCACTCTTCTCATCCCGAGTAGAACTAAAAGATGCAACTTTTTGTTTTTCCTTTTGTGCACCTGCGACTGCAGTTTCACTTCCGATGAAAAAGAAAGTGGAGGGATTTGAGTCACAGTGCTAAAGTCATAGACAAAAACATGTAGAAAATGATACATCTGCAGGGTTCATCGTTTTCCAGCGATTCACCTCGTTTGCCTCACTCTGCTGCTGCTCCTTTCTCTTCTTTTTCTTGTCTTTCTTCTTGTCACTGCCCTGAGCAGCCTTACCTGCGGCTGCTCCTGCTTTACCTTGCCGGGGCTTTCCAGAGGACTCCCGTACGTTTTTAGCGTTCGACTTCCCCGACTCGGACACCTCGGAATCCGAATCCGAGTCGATTTGAAGCAGGGCGAACCGGGAGGCGGTGGTCGGGACGGTGATCATTGCAGAGGATGCCATGGCGAAGGAAACCCGGAGTAACTGCAGACAGAGAGATAGCTCATTTCAGGCACATTAGATGACATAATGTAACACGTTAGCTCTTTGGGGGCTAGATTTCAGTAAAACTAAAACAACTACATTCATTAAAACAACCGTCCACCATCTTGTTCTACTTAAAACGCCGCGTGCGGCCTTAAAAATGACAGTAAATCTGATTGTTTTAGTCAGTGCTAACCATATCGTGGTGCTCGCTGCTAGGCTAGTTTTATGAATAGCAGCGACCTGCCGTAGCTACAAGATTCAGTTTGGTGCTTCTTAAGTCAAAATTTGAGAGGCATACGGACCGAAACCAGAACCAGAACCTCGTGTTGAGGCTTTGCTTTGAGTACGGTTGGTAATGAATGTCGAAGAAAAACAAAAATACTTACAGGGAAACTTTGCGAAAAAGACTTTCACCTGTTTGCGAAGCGAGCCGTTAGTTTGCTACTAGCAATAATCGGAGTGTGTACGGAAGCCGGTAAGCGCAAGGACAGTACAGCTGCGAATGTCCAGTTTTTGTAACGAAAAACGTGTAGGTGGATGGATAAAGACAAACTCTTTGAAATGATGGCCAGATTTGGTGATAAGCTGATTTTTTTGTAACTTAGTGTGCATTCTTATACCCTTATAATGACATTAAATAAAAATCAGATCACTAAAATGGTGCAGGGGAATATTTTAATTTCTTCACATTTAACTGAATTTAAATACATGTTTGGGACAAAAAAGTGAATTTCTGATTTGAAGTGCTGAAATAAAATAAAGAGTCTTTCTGGGGAAAAATAGCCTTTTGTCAGCATTAAATCTGGATTCAAATGAAATGTTACAAATGATTCAGTATTCAATGCTCACTGAAAATTGCAAAATTGAAATCATGTCAACAGGAAAATAACAAATCTGAATCAGGAGTACAAACCATTGTGGTTTTGATCATGGAAACATTTGAAAAATATTACTTAAACATTGATTCAAATGAAAATTGTATTTTTAACATGTTTTTGTAACTTTTTTCTCTTGATGGAAGACATTAAGAAGTTTAAGATTTAACCTACATTTTTGAGTATTTCTTTATTCAAGAGAAGATGAATAACGCCCTGGGAAAACATTCTTTTTGATGCATTGGGTGAAATTGGCTACCCAACGTCTCACTGCTCTGCTCCATTCTGATGCATCCACTTGCAGACAAATAGATTCATTAACGTCTTCATGTCCCTCATCTGAGCTGGTATCTGGATCAAAACTGTACAGCTCGATAGATCCAATATTGCTAATTTTAGGTTGGGGTCTGAGGGGCTGTAAGCTAGCGGGAGACAAAAGAATGATGGGATATCAGAGGAGGGCTACTTTCATGCCAATGCCGGCCACAACTCTGAGGAAAATCTCTGGAATTACTGCTGTTCTGTACAAACTCTTAGAACACAGGTCTTTGATTTTGCCTTAAAAAACAGCATATTCCTGCGACAGACTGGCGACCTGTCCAGGGTGTACCCCGCCTTCGCCCTTCAGTAGCCGGGATAGGCTCCGGCACCCCCGCGACCCCGAAAGGGACAAAGCGGTCAAGAAGATGGATGGATGGAAAACAGCATATTCATAATTAAAAGATCACTGGGAACGCTTTAACAATAGATTAAAATAGGATTAGACTGAGTTTTAAGGCTACTAGCCGTTGCCTCAGGTGTACAATGGCTTATGACACGATTTAGTCAATCAAAATCAAGTGATCATACACAGTTTTTACAATATTATTGATTTTATGACAAGAGTTTGTAGGTCGATGGAAATTTGAATGCAGGCTGCATTTGCCCCATGGACTGGACTTTGGACATGCCTGGATTATGACCATAGACATATTTATAACAATTATGACTTGGAAAAAAACACTCAAAGACAAACACAGTCTGTTCAATTGGCAAAATCAAAAATTTATTGTAGAGCTGCACAAAATCATTTCGACATTTGAAAAAATAAAATAGAAGAATCAATTGAAATGCCAATCAAAAAGTGCTTCTTCATTCACCATTCCTGAAACAGACATGGGGTTGTAGATTTTGAATACTACACAACTCTAGTAGTCTGTGTTAGCATATCTATCTACTTCGTGTTATTGACTTCTTTCGGCTAGTCTGCGACAGAGTAATGGCTTTTTTTTACTCCTCCACGTTTTCTCTTTTTACCTGTGAGTTTTTCTGAGCATCTCTATGGAATCTTCTAACATCGACTCTGTGCTGCTGCTGACAGACTGGTTCCCTCTTGTGGCAGCACCAGAAAGGCGAGAATCAGCTGTACAAATCTGCCTCAGCTCCCTGCGACATAATCTGACAGGGGTCAACTTTGAGGTTTCATCAGATTGACCTTTAGCACTGCTCACTTTGGAACCTGTGGGAATTTGATCAGTTGTTTTTGGTTTTGGGAGATCTTTGCAGTCAGAAGATGAAAATGGAGTTTTGGTGTACACTTCAGCTTGGTGTGCACTTCTGTTTGGATCAGAACCTCTATGCATCCCTGAGTCAGAGTTTATTTTTGTGTGTGTTGTGGTAACATGTGCTCCTGACTGTACCTTATCTAAATAATTGGGTTTTAAATCATTTTTCTGCATTTGTGTCAACTGGATTTTCCTGTGCTCTTGTGACGATGAAGGTTGGGTATTTGCGGCTTGGCCATCAACAAAAAACTCTTTGAGTTTCTTCTTCAGCTGCCGGCTGGAGCTTTTGTAGAAAAACAGCTCTTTCTCCAAGAACTGCAGTCTGTCTTGTGTTGCCTGTGGCGTTTCTCCACGAGAACATTCTGAGCAACACCACAAAAAAAGGAAAGGAAAAATGTAATTTATCTAAAACCTTAGAGCGAGATAACTCATCGTGCCTTCTTTTCTCACCGTTAAGTTTCTGTAGCAGTTCCTGAAGGTTGCTCTGGTGTTCTTTTTGCTGCTCTGTGAGCCTGCGTTCTGCATCGAGGACCAGACGCTGGATGCCAGCCTCCTTCTGCCTGAGCGCCACCTCTTGTTCCCCAGCATGCAACTCCAGCTCTTCACAGCGCAAGCGTAAACGGCGCTCTGCCTCTCGCAGACTAACAACCTTCATGTGATCGCAAAAGTGGGCAAATAGAGGAAAAATAAAAGAAAAAACAAGATTTGTAACTACTGGACAATGAACATTTCCATGTATTTTAGTAAGAAAATTAAATAAAAATAAAATCAGGAGGGCAGTTTTCCAAAATTTTACATGATTTATGTGCAAAGAAGAGCATGGAGATTAAAAAAATAAAAATAAAAAAAACTTTTGCAGAAAGAGAGATGCACTTTTCTTTATCTTTTAAAATCTTTTAAACGTATTCATCCCACCTTGTGGAAATAAAGGATGAGAAGCTCCACAGCCTCAGCAGCAGAGAGCTTCTTGAGCTTCCTGACGACACTGCAGAGCTGGGCAGGTTCGGAGCTTTGAGGCAGATGATCCCGCCTGCTCTGGATTGACTTGTTTTTAAACTCCAGAGCTGCATCAAGAGCTTCAATTGCTTCCTCCAGCTGTAGAAGGGAATACTCCTCCTAAAGGTGTAAACCCAAAGCAAGAAAATATGTTGAAATGATGTAAGGTGCGAAATAACCATGAAAAATACATGGGCCTCGTGTGTTTTCTGACCTCCACAGAGAGTCCTCTGTTGTCTCTAAGCTGGGCGTCCAGAACGTCTCTCTTCTTTTTAAGCATATCTCTTTCCTTCACTAGTTCCTCTATGGTATCTCCTCCACCCTCCCTCGTGAAGCTGCTGCTCTGGAGTTGCTCCTCCACACATTCCAACCTCAGGGACACACGTAGCAAGTCTTGACTCAAACTCTGGACACATACATTCCAGCTTAGATAAAAACTGATCGGAGTGTCATACACAATCTTCAGATCACAGAAATATGGACTTACTTGACTGGAATGTAGAATCTTGGTTTCCAGACTTCTTTTCTGTTGAAGACAGGTTTCCCGCTGTTGCAGCACCTCCTCTCTCCTCCTCAACTCTTCTTCCAGCTCCTGCATCTCCACTCTTTTCTGAAGGACTTGTTCTTCCTCCTCTTCGAGCCAACTTATCTCTTGCAGCTTCCATAAAAATATGCAAGGAAAAAAATGAGAAAAACCAGGGGAGGGCGACAGAAAGATCACAAGAAAAAGTTTGACAGGAATTGGAATAAAAGGAATATTTTACAGTCAATCTAAAGCTCACCATTTGGTTGGATTCTCTCTTTTGATCATTTGTGTAAATAGTCAAAACCTTTGCACCTTTTTCCTGTAACAAAATTAGAAAAAAAGGTAATTATTTATCCATGTTTCAAAGTAGCTGCCACAGTTCTACAACTGTATAAATGCTCAGGTGTATGCATGAAATTATATTTTGGCTAAACCTTGATTTAGTTTGTCTATCAAAAAAAGTTCTAAGCAACAACAAAAGCTAATAAAAACAGAATTTTTAATAAAAAGTAAACTTATTGCTTAAATGCTGCTCAGTTTTGGTTACTTTCCTCATTTATTTACTGTTGAATTACCCTTACTCTCTGTCATCTTTAGCATTTATCATTTGAAAAATGACAAAAAGTGACACCAGCAAAGACAAATTTAAATTCAGCTAGACCCCCGATCTTTTCTCTGAACAGAAATAAAGTGTTTTTTACAGTTAGCACGACTCACCCCATTTTGTTGCACCTCTTTATTCCTGTTACTGGTCTCTCTGAGGCTGCTCTGAAGCTGAGCTCTCTGCAGCCTCATGTGCTGCAGGCTCTGGTACACCTCTGAGCACACCTGCTGGTTTTGCATGGAAAGTCTTGCCAACACGTCGACTTCTCTCCCCTCACCGCTGTGCTGGACATGTCTGCGGGCTGCAAGGGCTCCCTTTTCTGCACATTTAGAAGTGCAAAGGCTGATTGATATGTGTATATTCTATTAAAGCATGTGGAAGTTCATTACTCCAATAACGGTTTGAATACATTGTCTTACAGTAAAGTAAACATTTCAACAACATAGCAAGAAAAATGGGAAAATTAATGGAAAAACCGAAACACCTTGAGACAACTTTACTGTTAGCGAATTATAAATAAATTTAATTTACCAGTAATTCATTTGAAGAGACAAAAAAAAACACACACCAGTTTTCTGAAGTTCTCTGATGAGCTCCTCCTTCATGCGCATGCTGACTGACAGATCGTGTATCCTTCTCTCCGTGGCACCGGCTCTCCTGGCATTCCTCGTGTTGCTTTTAATGAATTCCCCTTCCACTATATCTGCAATGAATTCCCAACAGATTGGTTACGTTTGTGTATACAATGACAAGAAAAATGGAAACATGACTTGTAAGGTGTACCTTTGGCTGTCTGAGACAGCTGTGTGTCAGGGTCTCCATCATTTCTTTGAGCTCGGACTGAGCTTTTTTCTTTCAGGGCTGTTTTCCTCTGACTGGTGGTCCATGTTCTATTTAAGGAATGACTATAAAGTAACATAATAGTTAGGAGAATAATTATTATAATATTAAATGTAACTAACTTAATATTAATAATATGAGGGAATTTAAAATTACTTAAAATTAAGGGTGTGTTTAGGCATGTTTAAAGCAGGCTTAAGACAAAAAATGTGGATATCTGTTACAATTGGAGAATAGAAACTTTAAAAATGTAAAAAGCTAATAATAATTCAATAGAAAATTGTAAATTTTTATCCTTAATAATTACTTCAGCCATGTTTTCTTTCAAAGTCATGCTCCCAATATCTTGTGTCCATAATGATTACTTAAAGATGAGTGTTCTGAGCAGGGATATGCTCTGTGTTGGAAGGAAAATTTTATTTCTGGCAGCTCCAAGTGAACAAAAGTTCAAATCTAGGTGGGAAAAAAAAGAAAAAACTAAATCTGCTTATTTTTAGAATTCTTGTATTTTGCAAAAACAATCCACTGTCATATCTATGGCCAAAATGCAACACCTCCCATCTGGACATTCTTTGTTTACGCATTAAATTATGTGGATAACTGTGAACAAGGATAACTCTACAAACAAATAAAAAAAAACTGTCTCACCTGACTCTATTTCTGCCAGTCAGACTGCCATTATCTTCTTCCTCCTCTTCCTCTTTCCTTTCTTCATCTCCACCTCGACCTCCTGCTTGTTGCTTAACGAACGGACAGTACACTTCATCCCTCTCCTCTACCTCGGCCAGCAGAAGCTGGCCACGCATCTTGAAAGCTGCCATCACCCTCTCCAGTGAGTAGGTTGGTGGACTGGAATGAATCTGCATTCAGAAATATCATCAGAAATAAATAACAGTGTGGAATTCCACTGTTTTAGGGAGCAAGAATGTTTGTCCTCAGGAAAATTGATAAAAAATATTTAAAAAAATGTAAGTGTGAGAGATAATCAGTTCAAATGTACATATTTACACACCAAAAAAACTATAACCACGTACCTTTCTGGGAGGACGGTAAAAACAGCTGTGCCTGACCAGCGGGACACTGTGAGGTCTTTTAGCTGAAGATGCAGGAGATTGTTCTTCTGCAGGGGCTCCTGAAACTCCCCCAAGATGGGTCATGGAGTTACTGCGAAGCTGGTTCATCAGAACTTCCATGTTCACCAGTTGCTCTGTCTGGTCATTTTCACACAAAGAAAAAACTCATTAAAAAGAAAAAAAATCCCCAGAAAAGTTAAACTGAGAGTTTTAGGTTCCAAGTGGGGTGTCTCCCTCTTTACCTTTATTCTGGAACGTTCCTTTTCTTCCTCAGAGGTCATCTGGTGGACTCTGTTTTCCTGAAGAAGTTGCTCAACTTTCTGCTGCACCTCTATTAGTTTGACATCTCTCTCTTGAATGAGCTGCTCTTTTGTGTGAAGCAATCCCTAAGGATGAAAACATTGCATTAGCATTTGTAATTTGATTGCATTTTGGTCATTTTGAAAACCTCTTCTGCTTTTGTGCTGAATTAATTGTATTTTCTCTAATTTACAATTTTTACTATAAAAGAAATTGAAGACGATGCAGCCTAAATTATCATTTTCAAAATATTTTCTTGCAGTCTTTCTAGATGGATTTCAGTCATATTCTATGACTTGTTAACTAAAATAAAACAAAATATTGACTAAAATTCTTTGCGGGTTTTGATGGCACAACGACTTTAAAGTTTACTGTAATTACCTTGTATTTGTAGAGTTCTTTTCTGAGTTTGATCATATTTTTGTGGGGTTGCTCTGTTTGCTCCTCTTCTGCCTTTTCCTCCTTCGCTCTCAGTGGACGGTCTCCATCATCTGTTTGACATTGTTGACTCGCAGCTTTGAATCTTTCCTGCCAATCTTGTAGTCTCTGCCTAAATGAAAGACTTAAAGAAATGCTGTAGAGCTCTGGAAGCATGTCTGCAGCTTCACGAGCCAAAAGGTAGTACGTTGTGCTTTCATCTGGGTTATCTGGTTCAGGTATTTGTGTCTGACTTGATTCCTTAAAATTGTTCTTCTCTTTATCTTGTGTCTTCTGCTTGTCCACCTTAACGTCCCTCTCCTTCTCCTCCAGGAGCCCTCTCAGTGTTTGGACTTCATACTTCAGCTCTTCTAGCTGAGCCTCATCGGGGTGCCAGGCTGTGTGACAGAATTTACTCTCTGACTGAGGGGTCGTGGCTCCCGGACAGTTGCGGATGTGTCGAGCCTTTGATGCAAACTGGAGAACATTCAGCGTCTCTGCAACATAGTGATGGGAGGGGCTAACGCACGCCACCATCAGTGTGTGGGCCGTGCCTCCCAGAGAATCTCGAAGCAGGCGAGTGATCTTGGCGTCACGGTATGGAATATAAGTGTTAGTGCAGCTGTTTCCACGGCGACTGTCAGTGAGAGCACGGATGACGTTCCCCAGAGCGAGCAGGCCTGTGTTGATGTGAGCAGTCTCTTTGAGCCGTGTCCCAGTGTTTCCAGTTTTCCCAGACCGTTCAGAGCCGGCGAGGTCCACCAGGCGGAGTTTGGAGGATTGGCTGTAGTTTGTTGGAGGGGTGCTGCTACCACGGCAACAGATGTCAATGTGGAGAGTGAGAATGGTGTGAGAGCGACTGGAGTGTTCGTTCATCGCCGTGGGACCGGTGTGGCGCAGGGCATTTCCCGTCTCTACAATGCTGAGCAGCTCCTCTGTTGACGTGACGACCATCTCTTTGACTCCAACCACCACTAGAAACGAAAAAACAGATCAATTGAAAACATCACAAAGCTTAACTGTTATCCATATTAAATAAGAAATAAAACTGACATGAGACAAATCTGACAAAATCTACTACTGTATTCAAACTAGCCTTAAAATCTGTACAACCAAAATTATCATCAGATAGTAACTGGGTATTGTCCCATCTAAACTGAAATGACCTGTGTTTCCCCTCTCGTCTTCTCTGATATGAAGTTCTTTGTGGATGTTTTGGAGCTCCAGCAGGTCTCTGAGTTCTTCCCTGTACAGCTCCACATACGAGACTCTCACTCTGGTGTCCAGGCCCTCGTTGTTCTTCTTTTTTTCCTGGAGGAGTCGGAACACCTCCTGCACCACACGATCAACAATCCCGCCATCTTCATCTGAGGAAGAGCAAGAAAAGAGATGGAATTACAGGTACAAGATGATTCCTTTTGTTTGCAGCAGTTTTACAGCCAGGATGTCGAGGAGACAAAAAACAAGAAACATAAAACGAAGTTGAATCATTGGAATTGTTTGCATCCACTTAATAATAATAATAATAAAAAAAACATTTAAAACATGAAATTCAATAATTCAAAATTGGAATTTGGAATAAGAGGAAAAGAAGGAAGAAAAAATCATAACTACCACGTATGTATTGATTAGAAGGGATATATGTACTATATTATTTTGTCCAAAAGGGTTTGTGCATTGTTTAATTGATAGTATTCAAAATGGTCTTGTTTTTCCCAAGGATTATAAGCACTTTATTTAGAAAAGTTTACAAGTAAAGTAGAAAACATACTGTTAAGAGTTTTATCACAGCAATGTTGAGTTTTATTATGAAATATTTATTGGGTAAATGTTATTTAAATGTTTAAAACATTAGATCATTCAAGTCTGACACTTTTTATGAAGTAAAAATGTGTTGTTGGAATTTTGTGTGTTACAATTGCCCCATTGGTGTATTGTGTGTTGTGAGTAGATGACAAAGAGAGCAAAAGAAGGAAAGGTTCAGTGAAACCCAAATCTGCAGAACACAAGGACCCCTGACGACCTGCAGGGCTCACCTTGCTGTCCTCCTCCCAGCGTGAACGTCTTGCCTGACCCAGTTTGTCCGTAACAGAACACAGTTGCGTTGAAGCCCTGGACGCAGGACTCCACCAAGGGCTGGACGCAGGACTCGAACACCTCGTCCTGGCTGGATGTCGGTCCAAACGCGTGGTCAAAGGAGAAGAGTCGGTCCGAGCCGAGCATCACCTGGGCCGAGCCCGGAACCACGCGCACACACACCTGGTGACGGTTGAGGACTTCTCTGGCGAGCAGCGGTCGGACCCGGACCGCCACACAGACACACTCCTCAGTCATGAGTGCCGCGTTTCGAACCAAATTCCACTTTAGCGGCCGCGTGACACATCAGACTTAAAAAAAAAAAAAAAATCTTAAAGGTCATCAATTAAGAATTGAAGCAAAACTGTTACCCATTATCTGTGATCATTCACCTGCCGTCAAAGTCACTTCACAAGTAGGTGTTAACTTCGACCCACGTTTGTTGTCGCTTGTTGCCAGGGAAACCGAGCGCACTCTTCCCCTAATCAGCAGAGGAAACCAAAACACCGAGCAGTAAACACATCAGCGCCCTCTACAGGCTGGTTACTCTAATGACTATCATCGTTCCAACTTCAGTAAAAGTGGTAGGACTTGTCTGGTTATTCTTATAATATGCTGTTAATTTATTTGTTTGTTTGTAAACATTATTCCATTATTAATCCTAAAGGATATTCATAAGAGGCCAGCTACTTGCATTCACAACCACATCCAGAAAAAAGGTTAAAATCATAAAAACATTTGAAGATTAAAATCTGTTAATTAAAATATTAGTTAAAAATATAATTAATCCATAAATTTATTTAAAATCTAATATAATTAAACCACAAAACATTCAAAAATTGCAAATCAATAAGGGTTTCTTTTAATGTTCAATCTGTGGAGTAGCAACAGAATTGGATTATTTCCAAACTTTCTTTCAATATTTTATATATGCATTTTTACATTATTCATGTGAACAAAAACAATAAAAGAAAAAAGCATTAAACAAAGTTGTGTAGTCATGATTATCTGTACATAGTCCCATTAGGCTACTCATTTTATAAAATGTGATTTTCCAAAATGTTGAGATTTTCTCTTTTTATATTATGTATTTTTTTTTTTTTTAAATTTTAATAATTTCCTATATCTATATTTTTCCACTATGACAGAGTATTAGGGCCACAAAAAAGCAATATTATGAGATTTGAAGTCGTAAGTTTACAATTTTAAAGCAATAAATTTACTACTTTAAAACATGTTAATTTATGAGAAAAAAAGTTATACATTTAGCCCATAAAGTCATGAATATATTACTCTTTTCTCAATTTAAAGTCCTAATTTTTTAATAAATTACATAAAGAAATTTTATGTAAAGTGGTCCTAATATTCCATTGTAATCACTTGTTTTTATCATATCATAGTTTTAGTTTTGATAGTTCTGTCGTCACCACATCTAAGAAGAACTTTGCACACAGAAAATATTGGTGTTTTGATACCTAAAATGATATAATTAGCCCCAGGCATCTCATTAAAAACAACTGAGTGAAAAACAGTTTTATTTATCATTTAGAAAATCTATAGTGGAAAGGATGAGGATAGAAAAGTACAATCATGTTGCCTTAGACAGGAAAAAAACATTTGTGAACGTTCAAATAATAGCATTGGTTTATTTCAGTTTTCCACATAAACGATGAAAATCTTATTTAAATGTAAACTGTCACCAGCATTATGCCGCAGCATTTGTTTCCACTGCAAACAGTGAAGCCTGTTTGTATGTATAGCTGGCACAGAGTTGCTCCACTTGTTTCCAAAGAAAGCTAATCAGCTGGGAGCTGTGAGGCTTAGCTGAATGTTGACTCGGCTGCCAGCCGGGTCATCAATAGTAAATGCAGCGTGTGTGGTGTATGGGAATGTGGGCCATCTCTTTATGGTGCTGCTTAGCAAATGGCCACAAGTAAAAGTCAATGATTGCAGAGTTTATGTTGCAGGTCTGTCCGTCTCTCTCCTGGACTAACTGGCAAAGTCGCTCTTTAATCAGCTCCACGGACCAAATCGAGCAGCCTCGGATCTCAACCTCTCTCCGGTCTCCTGAACACAGCAGCTCGCCTGAAAGATGACATTCAGTGATTTCCCTGTTGCTTTGTGCAGAATGTCAATAATGTCTTCATTATCCTGTCTCACCGTTCTTCAGCGTTTGCATCAGTGAGTCGGAGTACCGCAGAACTCCTAGGTAAACAAGAGCCTGAGGGACTCTGTAGTCAGCAAACATGGTGAGCCAGTTCATGTTAATAATCCCAGTCTGTCCTTTCGCCTCCATGACAGCCCAGTAATCTGCCACCAGGATCTGGGCTCGCTTATAGAAAGCAATTCTTTTGCCCTGAAACGAGCACAGGAGTAAAACATGCAGGTGTTGTTTTTTGCCATCCTGACCAGAAGAGGGAACTCTAACATCAAAATCAAACGTTTGGCAGAAAATATTCTAATTTCCATTCAATTTTTATCAAAACTCTTAAGGTACTTTTTGCCTTTTCTGACTAGAAATAAATTAAAGGTTTGACATTCCTACCTGTGCAATATAATGAAGAGATTATATACATTTTAAATTTCAACACTTGAAGCCATTTTTGTTTGTTTATGGGAGAATTCAATCAAAAATGTGGATTTTCAATTAATCTGTTGTTATAAATATAAAAATAAACATTAAAACTATTTCAACTTGACATAAAAGCTGAAGATGAAAATACCCACTGCTTACAGATTAGGTTTAATGTTTCCCAATCTGAGATGTAATTTGAGGCAATATTTCCGCAGAGACCCCTCTGAGCTCTAACCTCATATGTTGCTTCATCCCTGTAGGACGGGATCTTCTCCACAATCAGCTCCACCATCTTCTGTGCATCATTTCCAGCTTGGCTTATGAAACTCTGGAAACTTCCACCATGTTCCAACAGCACACGACCACCTTCAGTCAGCGCCTTTGAAGAAAGACAAGTGTAAAGTTGTACACTCTGAATGTATTTTTATAGACGGATCATAGTAGGGTCATAGGTTTAGATTTCTGAATATTTTAAAGATTTATCATATTTTTAATTAAAATTTTTACTACACCGATTTAGCTTCCAAAAGGACAGGTTCTCCAACAGTCTCTCACAGCAGTTCTAATGCACGGTACTCAGTGCTTTTTAAAAGACTTGCCAGATTTTTTTCTTTGCGTTCTCTGACCATCTTCAGATCCTAAAAATAAATTATTTTCCCAGTTTTCTATTTTAAGCCAATGCAAAATGGGTTCAGTTATTAAGCTTGTTGATTTTTTTAAAGATGAATCATGCACAGCCTAGTGTGAAGAGCCTTAATAAGCAAACCTCCAAAAAGAGTCCTTTTTTTAAATGCTCACATCCTTGCAGGTAAAATGGAAAATAAGAAACTCAGGGTGCCTTTAGACTTGTTTGCAAAACTTTGTACCACAAATATAAAAATTAAACCTGATGGCGCTCTTGAAGCATCGGCATGGGAGTTTCATTGTCTGAACGAAGAACATGAGCCAGCTCCTTCAAACTCATCTGAGAAAAGTACACGGGATCAGTAATGGGTATACCTGCAGAAGGAGGAGAGGAAGAACAGCTGGAGGTATTTTTCTTTAGCAGGGAAGCAATGGAGAGAAAGTCATCTATGTAGGAAGTTATAATGTGCTGTAATGACAGGAATGTAGCTCCTCAATTGATGGTTTGTAACCAAGGACATGATTTGTTCAGGTCTCATGCTGCCAGAGAGCATGAGTCTGTGTGTTTTTGAGCAAATCTATTTTAATTTTAAAGCACAGTGACCACACACGCTGGGAGCTTATTTCACATGACTCATAATTGATTTTTCTCTGCAGTCATTCACACAAATTGCAAGTTATGCCAGAGTTCACAACTGCGATTTCAACAGAAAAGAACACATGCACATTAGCTTTTAATGATGAAAAACCACATAAAGCAGGAGAGGCAACAGTCGAAACTAATGCTTAAAATGATCCACAAATATCATCATTAATCAACAACTGACATGGATGGATGGATGGATGGATGCATGGATGGATGGATGGATGGATGGATGGATGTGCTCTTGCTTTTCTAACTGAATGATGCTGGTATGCTTGGTTGATGCAATACCATTGCTTCTTTTGTAATTGGCTGCACATGCTCTCACCTTCCTCCATGGCCCTGGTGATGGAAGCACAGAGGGTCATGTAGCCTGTGTAAGTCACGCCTTTGTAAGTCACCTCGCACTGCTGACTTTCCTTTTCTGGCCAAAATGAGAAGTTCATAGTGTCAACTACGAAAACCCAATTCGCCACCTGCAGCATTAACATACATGAAAGGTAAAGGAAATTAATTAAAATGGTGCAAAGTTGTATTGCATTGGGAAGGCAATCCACTAAGAAAAGAAATAGTATAAACACAAAAATATCTTGGTTTAGTTTTCAACAAATATTTAATTAAAAAAAAGTTTAACAAAATTTAATATTGTTAAACATAATTCTAACCAACTTCTTATTTGTATTACTTATAATAAAATATAATATGTTTAATTATATTTTGAAGGGTAAATATAATTAAAAAGAACAAACAATTTATCAAAGCATAATTTCCTTTGCTCATCTTCCAAAATAAAGTGAGTTTTTTTATGTCTTGTTCTGAAAATTGAATATTTTTCATTTATAATACAAATTCTGCATTTACCTATCAAAAGGGGGCTAAACAATACCAAACCTAGTAATACAAGCATTTATATTTACTTGTTTCTCTACTAATGATCTTTACAACACTTCTGTTAAAAAAAAAATAGGAAGAAAAATTTCATAAATAATTTTGCTTATTTTCTCCAAAGGACAAAATCCATGGATCAGACTGAGCAACTTGCGGACTGACAAACTCCCCTGGTCAGATGTAGATGTTGGTGCCAACGGATTTGCCTTCTTCCAGCCACTGGCAGAGAGATCATCGCTGTTTCTGAGACTGTAGAGCATCTCTGCCACCTTCTGCACTCCTGATCCTTCCACAAACACATCTCGGCTGCAGCCTGCAACAAACTGTCCGGACTCTCTGGGAAGCAAAGGATTTTCCATGATGGCTGCTAAAGTGGAAATGGAAAACAATGTCTGAAAACTGGATATACACAAATGTCAACGTATTCATATTCCTGTTGGGTAAACAGACCGACACCACTACCAGACAAACATTTACGCACATCAGAAACAGTTCTTCTGATCATGCAGGAGTCGGTGGTGAGATCATCTTTATGCACTTTTTACAGCACCAGAAATATTAGTTCAAATTAAAGAAGAAAAACATGTCTTTGCAGAAACCAGAAAACACGACGGTGACAGTTTGGCAAAAAAAAAAAAAAAAAAATCTTGCAGTTGAAAACTGAAGGGAGGAGCACTACTAAGATCTGAAGACACCTTGAAAAAGGTGCCAAAATATTTAAATTGCAGCACTTAAAAGTTGCATGTATATTTTATTTAAATTTAATACACGACAGCTAATGTCTTCACTAACATGACTACCTTGCAGGATCAATGTATCATTTATTGAATGCAACTGTAAAAAAGTGTAAAAACATTTGATCAAAGCAGTGTATGGTTACTTTTATTGTTCACTTCTGTAGCTTCTCCAGCTTAACAATGTCTCCCATTGGGGGACTAATATAAAATATTTTCCAATAGCAAATACATTTTTAATACACTTGCAGCCGGATTTTAAATGAGCATCTTTTAAATAATAATTTTATATTTACATTCTTACATTTCTATTAAAAATATGAAAAATATCTGAATGACAAAAGTTTCTCTTTTTTTTACAATTATGTTTAAATTCCCCGAAATTCAACGTGCACGGGTGCACAAACTTACCACCAAGCATCAACTTTATCAATTTGAACCACAATATTTAGCATAAAAAGGTTTAATTCAAACGTTTTGTGCATTAGAAAACTCACGTTGAGTTTCCGGCAGCATGAGAAAATGTTTCCTCCACTTCCTGTTTTTTTTTAGTATTGAACCAATCAGCGCCTTACTAGTGGGCGTGCCATTGGGTGATAAGCCAATCGTATTAAAGAAGGGGACGAAACAGGAAATGTTTTATTTTTCCAGTTTTTTATTTTGTAATTGAATGCTTGAAAAATATAGACAGTAGAAACATATAGCATTATAAAATTACAACGTAAAAACATGACACAACTCCAAAATATAAGTCAAAATTATTTGTAATGATTGACATCACGGGTCCTTCAAAGGCGCGGTCTGTGATCCACTCGACCAGACTGTGAGGGGGCGAAAGTTTGCCCCCGATCAAAGTCTATTTGCAATCTTCCACATCACAAATCTGAGACGGGAGAGCAGTCATCGTATACTGGTTAATCATTGGTATGGAATAAAATAGATGCATGTTTGCTATTCGTTGGGGATTCCCAATGTTTTGGCGCGTGAATTTGTCTTTCAATGTAACTTCATTTATACAACACTTATACAATGTTGCACCATACAATGCTGCATCTCAAAGTGCTTGAAAAAAACATCTAAAGAGGAAAACAGGCAGATGGCGTTCCACAAACAATCCACATGTTGGAACAAGGTCTTCATGTATTTTTTTCTGCTCTGGAAATAAGCAGGCCTGCACCTGAGGATCAGAGGTGAGTGCTTATATAGTAAAAGAAATAGTGTTAATTGAGAAAGCCATGGACATAAATACACAAATAAAGAGGTTTCAAAGTTAATCCTCGAGCTCGAGATTGGCCCAGGGGGCAGTGCAGAGACTTCAAAACTGGTGCGATGAGCTCCATCCATCTGGCTCTGGTTAAAGGGTGTGTTTTTGAATTCTGTCTTTTTATTGACCAAAAATAAGCCCACTGCAATAATCAATCCAGAATTTAATAAATGCATGAAAAACATCTCTTGCAATGGAGAGAAAAGGCCTGACTGATAATGAAAAGCAGTCAATATTATACTGAAATACTTAAACTGAAAAATTTAGTTTAATATGCTGGGTAAAAAACTACCCCCCCCAACAACTTCAGCAAAAAAAATATCAAATATTTTGCTTATAAGCTTTTGGAAGTTTTGGATCCTTGTCTGTCTTTTTAATCTATGGAAAAACATTTTACTTTATTTCATCCCTCTTTAGATATAGTTTCTACAGAACTATTGAGTTTAAAAATCAGGCTTTATATTCAATATCTTACACTTAAAAGATACAAAACCACAGCTTCATTTATTTTATTTATAGCATTTTATAAAAATGCAATTGTTCATGTATTAATACCAAAAAAATAATCCTTAAAATAATGTGCCTTAGTAAATTAAAACCCACTGTCCCACATGAAACAACAACAAAGGTTTTATTAGAAGACTCAAAGATAAAACGTAGTTCAGTAAAAAGTGGCATCAGCTTTATTTGTCTTAGAACTTGACAATGTGAAGTCAATATAATGGAGAGCACACGTTTATGGGAAAAAATACAGAAAGAGAAAAAAAAAAACAATACAAGAAGAAAAAAAAAATCTGAATATAGTTTTTTTTAATACTCTCCAAAAAAAAGTCTATGACAAATGTTTAACTACAAATATGTTTAGATTTTTGAAATTACTCAAATGATTCTCTCTCGTCACAGAACAACTGAATTCATACAAATAGACTTGTGAATTTGCTGTATGCTCAACTCCCACAAAACCCAGCAAAACCCAATCAGCAAGGTCAAGTTCCTCAAAGCTCTACAAAAAGACCCAGTTCATGTTGCTGAGAAAAAAAAATGAGTGACAAGTCAGACGAACCATTCAAACTCCCACACTGCCATATGATACACAGCTGCACCGGCACATACACTCATGGAAACCTTTGCCAACACAAACATACACATTTAGGCATGAAAACATACAACCATGAGAAAATGTATAGCCATTTCTATCTGGAGGAAGTCAGATATTTTGATATGAGTGTTAGAAAAAAGAAAAAAAAAAAAAATCAGTTTTAGCTATTGTACTACACTCTTAAAAATGTCAATCTACTGGTAATTTTTCCTCGGTGGAAAGGAATGTTGGACATTGAATTAATTAAAAAAATATATAAAAATAAACCTAAAAAAAATCCACAATCCAGAATAATAGTCACTCTGTGTCTGGTCCAATCTGAGCCTCCTTGGGTTTACAGCAAGTGACCAGAGTACTGCTTCACACTGAAATAACAAAAGATTGACACAATGAGTAACACGCAGAAGAGAAAAACACATCACAATGTCAAACTAGCAACAGAAGAGTTAGTGAAGAAGATGGAAGTAAATGTAGCATTAGTTATCAAGCAAAAAAAAGAGACAGACAGGAAGAAATGGGATTTAAACAAAAAAAAAAAGAGCAAGCAAACTCAACAGAAGCGAAGAGGTGTGGTTAGTGTCTGAGCAAGTGAAGTACACTGAAGGAGGAGAGAAAGGATGAGGTGGGCAGGGTCGGTTACCATGGCAACGCTACAATACACTACAAATGACACAGGACAGGTTTACAGCTGCACAAGCATTTAGGGAAAGTTCAGATGGCATCAACGAGGAAGTAGTGTACATTAGATGTCCCTACTGGTTGCCAGGGGAAACAGAAGAGGAGGAGCCTGTGCCATTTGGCAGACTGTGATTTGTTGTCGGTTAATCTAACTAAAAACAACAAAATCACTAGTCTTCCACACAGCAGCAGCCAGGGGAAGAATCAATCCACTCCCTGCTTCATAGTGAAACGGCTTTGATGGCAAACAAGACAATCTGTCTTAGATTCCTCGTCTAGATTATAGGCACTGGACAAATGCACCACTCACATTCACCGCTTTAAAAATATGCATTTGTCAATTTTTGTTTACTCCTTCATAGCCATTTCATGTAAGAGGAAGGTTTGAACTAGTTGCAGGTTAAGAGAGAAAGGGGGTTAGTGAAGAACAGACAGCAGGAAACAGAACAAAATAACCCAACAAAAAGTGGGATATTTTTAATGCATTCAGAAACATGTTTTATCGACAAGAACAATCATCAGTTTTTCTTTTAGTGCATTCAAAATGACAAAAGGTTTCATTAAAACTAAGAGGCTGTTCAGATAAAACTTGATGACTTTAGCTTCACAAATACAACTCAAGTATGCAAGCTAATTTAGGCTAGAATGCTTGACAAGGAAAAAACAGATGGGCTAAATGAGAGCTTGCCTGTTCTGTAGAAGGTACTGGGCATTCTGGATCTGATCCTGTGTGCCCGTAATGGTAATGATTCGGTCCTCAGAACCTTCCAAAGGTTCATCGATCTTGATGGAAGCTCCAGATTCATGCCGAATCTGCTTGATCCTTTGACCTCCCTTACCAATAATGGAGCCAGCCAGCTGTTATTGAGAGGACACGAGGAGTCAGACACACTTTAGGCAATAAAAACTAATCTATATCATTTTGAAAGTGGACATTATGTGAAAGTAAAATATGATTTGATGAAAAATTGAAATCTCTATATATTTTAACATTATTAACATTGAAGCAGCACATCATTTTCGTTTTTATAAAATAAAATAATACGTTTATTAGAAGATGTGTAGACAAAAATAATTAATTTGACTCAATTTCATGCCAGCAGATGCAAAACAAGAATTTAAACAAAATGTGACAAGACAGACATTAAGTAAAAACAAGTAAAAATGTGCATTTCATTCAGGTTGATGGTTTTACTCACATCTTTAGGTATGGTCACTTGTGTGGTGATGACAGGGCCACCCATATCATTATAGGAGCCACGTCCACCTGGACACAAAAGTGAAGGAATGAGTAAAATAAAAAAATAAAAAAAGTTTAGTGAGAGAGAAGAGTAGAAATAGAGGAAAACTAAGCAGAACGCTTGGCTTTCTTAAATCTTTAGGCGACTTTGGAATTTTCACAGTTGCAATTGTCGGGAGACAAGTGAGGAAACTCACCTGACTGGTAGCTATCCCAAGAAGAACTGTTGTCTGTGAAAGATTAAAAAAAAACACCACCACACATAACATAAATGTATTTAACACAAAAACTAATACATTATTATAGAGAACTATATTATATTAACATCAGCTCCCAAACGAATAGAATTATTCATCCCAAATCCTGTTGAACTTATTTTTTTTATATATATCACTTAAAGTCTACACAGTTTTTTGTTATAAACATTATTAAACATTACTTGGACCAGCCACCAAATCTGAGTCCCACTGAACTGTCTGTCAGACAAAACTCTGATATTGAAGGACTTGTAACTAAACTATTTAAATGTCAAAAGAAAAAAAAAAAGGTTGAAACTTACCATATCCACCACTCTGTGAAAGCAGAAAAAAGAAAACAAAAATAGAAGTGTGAGAGACAGTTCACCCAAATCCTTTCTTCTGCAGATCCCTGCAGACAGCTACAGGGTTGCGAGCGTTCAAATATTGAAGATGTTCCATCCTTGTTACTGGAGTAGGCTCAACTAAAAGCAACCCAGTTTTCATCCATAAGAAAAGACTCCTCCTCCACTCCCTTCAACCCCCCACCCCCCACCCCTTCTGTCTCTCCTTGCATCTCCTTCAGCACCCATTTTCAGCTGCTGCTGTCACCAGGGCAACAAGCGATTCAAAAAGCTGTTGCTGAGCAACGACATGCAGTATCCTGCCTATTCTCAGAGTGAGTGAGTGAGTGAGGGAGAGAGAGAGGCAAAAAGAAACCTTCCAGTCTGTCAACAAAGCGTTATTAGGGCTTGGCAACTAACCACGGTCACCCCCACCATCCTCACCCCATACATCCTCTCTCTTTTCAAACAAAAAAAAAAAAATGGTCCGACTACGAAAAGTACATTGTAAGGGGGCAATTATGGCTAATTATTACAGGGTGTTTCCGGATGTGGTGATTATGGTCATTTGGTGAGGTGGCTTATAGCGTGTAAAGGCTGGCGTGGATCCCAGTTGGGGCTACAATGAGTGAAAGCCAATGCTTTGAGTAAAAGTGATGAAACTGTACGTTCACAGCATGTTTACTGGAGCTACAAGTAACCATGACACTCGGAAGGGAATACTCAAACCTAAATAGATGAGAATGCCAGAGCTGGATGAATTTAGCAAAGGGTCACTAACCATATTATCGCTATAGCGATCCGGTCTGCTTCTTCTGTCACTGGTGGAAGGGAGGGGAGGGGGGGACACAGACGGGCAGAGAGACACAGAGAGAAAGAGGGAAAAAAATGATGTGGGTTTGGATGAAAAGAAATTGAAAATGCTTTGAAACATGCTTGACAACATTTCACAGAAAATTTCTGGTCTAGGTCAAACTGCACATACACATATACACACACACTGAGAGAGATTACAGTATAAACACATTTCCTCTCAACCATCTTCCCACTCAGTAACAGGAACAGCTCTGACAGTGTTATGGTGAGAGGAGTGACAGGTGGTGGTGATGCTGATCAGAGCCAACGACTACTGCATCCCACCCAACAACTGAGCTCAACTAATGTAATCGGTTCAATTTATGTATTTTGGGATTTACTTTTTTTTTTTAATAAACATGCATCAATCTTAAATTTAAATCATTCTACAGTCTCAGTGTGACTTGGCATCAGCGTTTGCTTGACAGAAATTCTTTATAGTCATGTGAATCTATTGCATATTTGGCATCAAGGCATGTCTTGCAATGTGATTTTTAGCAAGGTCAGTTTATCCAAAAAAATGTGTAAACAATACAAAGGAATCCAAAGAAAGCTGTGACACTTTCCTTGAAAATAGTTCTTTAGCACAGAATGTAGTTTGTTGATAAAGATGATTTAAGTTTAAAGAAAGTGAAAGCCAACATAAAAAAGAGTGAGAAAAAAATATTTCAGTATTTACAATAATTCCAAATCCTTAAGCATCAGAATTTTTAAAACAAATACAATAGATCACACACAAGAGTGCAATACATTCTACCAGCAGTGTTTACAAAGTGCTTCAGATAACAGGATTATAACAAATAGGATAACGGTGAGGAATGGTGCATTTAATGTCATCAAGGAAGTGACAAAAGGCCAAAAGTTTGAGAATGTCAAAGTTAAGATTATTTTGAAGGTTAGGTTAAAGGTTCAGACACAAACTTACTTTGACCTTTCATCTGAGCCACGGTACGAATCATAGTAACGATCATCTCTGTGGACGAAATGGAGATGGGAAAAAGACGCACAAAAACACAACCAGACATACAATGATAAGCAATTTAGACTCAATGAAATGATAAACATGAACACTTTTTTTTTAGGAATTTTAAATACAAGACTTTACTATGAGCAAATTATTGAACTCAGAAGTCAAATATAAAACAATGCGAGGTAAGTTTGACAAGTAAAAAAATAAAATGAAAGCAAATAAAGAAGTCAGGGATTCTCCGTATGTCAAAATAAGATGGTTGAACAAAAAAAAAGATCGTGCTTGTGTTAGAGGTAACATAGATTTATAAACTAGAGAATTGCACCCACCACTCTTGAGCTTAGCTCAATATTAACATCTAAACTATTTTATTACAAAAATAGAGGGCTGACTGAAGAGTAAGCTGATGTGATCATAAATGCCCAAAGTTTAAAGAGGCAAAGTGGACAGAAGAGCAGGAAATAAAGCTCTGCATATGTGCAACACTTACCCTCCTCTGTGTGGGTGTCCCATGGGCATGTTGCGAGAACGGCCGCTCGGCCTGACAACCCTACTGTGGTGAGGAGGAGGAGGACCTCGACGGGGACTGATGTCATCATAGTCACGCCGGGAAGGATGCAGCGGACCCCGCCCCACCCTGCTGGAAGGCATTCGATCGTACCCGCGGTCACCGCTAGACCTGCTTCCTCGCATGGGGAAACTTCCCATGAGCCTGCGACCGCCCCCTCGTTCCTCGAACATGGTAAAACCGCCGTATTCATACGTTTCGTCGTAAAAGTTAGGGTCGTACGGCTGTGTGCGGCCCTTGATGGGTGCCTGAAAAGAACAGGAACAACAGCTTTGTTTTCATCAACAGATAATGAAATTTACAAATAGGAAACATGCCAAACAGTAATTTAATAAAACCACGTGGATATTAAAAATGGCTTTTTTGACTAATGAAGACTACTAGAAAATCTAAATCAAGCATCATAAAGAATGTAAAGTGCTCTTACTTCAGAGATGAGCTCCAACATAGTCTTGACACATTCCACCACCCGTTCACTTTTACCACCAACAAGCACAACTCGATCTGTCGACTGAGGACAGCACTCCTGAAACAGCTTGATGCTGGTCTTTGTGTTCTGGAAAGGCAAAAGGGGAAAAAGGAAAAAAAAATAGTGTAAGAAATGTATAGTAATTGACAGGATTTAACCTTTAAATTGTGCTTTTGAAAATGTATGGACATTTCAAGGTAAGGCTACAGCACAAAATGATGAACACATTAATGGCGTTTACAATATCTGATAAACAAGTTGAAACAAAAGCTCTATATTTTTGATTGTAAGAAATTGTACCCCTAATGTGTAAACACAGAAAACTATTCATTTGCAAAAAGGACAAAGAAATAAAAAAAAAAGAATTTACCTCACGGAGCTCTTTGATTTTGGCTCCCTTTACCCCGATGATTGAGCCAGCCAGGCTCTGGTGGATCAGCAGACGCAGCTCACAGTCAAAATCCATGCCATTGTACTGCTGGTACTGTTCATGATATTTAAAGGAGAAAACAACATAACAATTCAGACTTTCTAATCTAAAAACCTGTCAAATTACATAAATATTTTAAGAAAAAAGTATTGGAAATATTGCTAGAAGTAAAAAGGATCATAACGATTAAATCAGTACATTAGTTGGAATTTTACAAGTTGGCTTCTTCCCATTCCCTATCAGGCAATCTCCTTTTGACGATCTTAGTATTAAATAGTTTCATTGTGTCATTAAAATTATGCAAAAGAGCAAATATGCTTAATTAAATCTGTATAATTATCCTATGTTTGATGTATCTTTGTATAGATTCAAATTTCTGCCCGTCTTTTTTTTGTATAATTTCTGCTTGATTGCTTAAAATTAACCATTTTAATCCACTTTTATGGTTACAAAGAATTATTTTTTTAATCTCTGTTGCGTTAAAGCTGCATTTCTCCCACTGAGAATCAAAAATTGTTTAACGGAGCGTCAGTTGATTTTAAAATTCAGGTTTTGATATGCATTACAGCAATAAAAATCAATTACAACAATACATTTACAAGAGTCATGCAGTTACGTATAGTTCAAAATACTTTAATAAACAGCAATTAAAATAAGATATAAATATTGATCACCTCTTCCAATGTCGGGATAATCTTCAGCAGGATTTCACCAACAGTCTCAATGTCTGCACTGATGCTCAGGATTCTTCATTTTTGATCCATCAAAGACAAAACAGTACAATGACACAAAGAGAGTGTGGTTTAAGAGAGCGCCAAAGAGAAATCACACAGAAAGAATGGAACAACATTTTAGACAAAAATTCAATTTTTTTTATATTCCACAAAAAAAACACATTATTCTCAAGTTTCTGCTACTAACTAATTTTGCAAGTTCCGTCAAATCAATTTTAAGTGGAGACTGTGAAGCCATTTAAACCCATACAGCACAGTTAAAACAAGCAACTCTGTCCAGAGGAAAAAATATATATATATATACAAAGTATAAAAATACAAGTCCACACTTGGTGACCACCAAGTCAGCGATGTACAAAGGGTGGAGTCTGAAGAAGAGTTCGGTAGGAACACTGCAAGAACCGAAAGTACAGGAAATTCTACAAAGCCTAAGCAGGGGGGGGGTCACACAGAGCAACTACCACAACCCTCGAAACAAGGCAGTACAGAAAATGAAGAGGGGAAAGAAGAGGAGAGGATATTGAATATTGGTTTTAACCAAATTTGACTGACAAGCAAAATTATTGTCTGCACCAACTGCTGGAAAACAGTCAATTTCCTTTCAAGCAAAAAAAAATAAATTGCAGCAAACATTACAAAGTGCACACGGTGCAAGAAGTAATAAGAAATTCTTATGCTAGACACAAGCTAACCGCTATTTTAATGAGGGAGCTGGTTTAATATTCATAGAGAAATCAAAACTTTAAGAGGTGTGTAAGTACTTTAAAGAGGCCACATTAACAGCAGTCGTTTAAATGGAGTTTCTTCTTCAGAATGGTAAAAGAAGAGGTACTTGGACCCCGTTTGTGTTGGTGATGATGCAAAAGTGGCAGTGTGAAAAACTTTTGGAAATAGTAGTAGACCTACCCTGAATTGCTTTAAACCAATGTAAATTAAACATTTATGTTTATGAACTAAATTTTAGACGACTACTGCCATTAGGTCAACGGTTCTTACCCCTTCTTAAAAATATTTATTTTTTGTGCATAAACTCCACATGAAAGGCATAGAATGAAAAGTCACAAGCTAGAATATACCACAACAAAAGATCTAGCAGGAAAATATTTTTTAGGAAGAATAATAATTTAAAAACATAAAATTGCAGAGATAAGAAAAACAACAAAATACAATCTAACTGAAAAAATAGAGATTAAACGAAGCTTTGGCAAAGCACAGAAAAAGGAAAATGACCAGTCAGCTTAAACATTAGTTTTTCTTTGATATTGTTTATCAGAAAAGACATTTAACTTAAACATACTCAATTCGGGTCTCATAAAGAAAGAATGCCATGACAAAACACAAGTGAGAAGAATCAATAACACTGAGGGGAAAGAGCACCAGTATATTCAATCTCAAGGCTAAGGGTAGAGGGTGAAGATGATCATTTCTTTAGAAGAGACAAAGAACCTTGGACATACAGCACAGCCTGGTAGCAAAAGTTTTAAGAAGATTGTGTTAAGACTGTAGAAAAAAAATACTGTCGTCAACACCAGCTGAGGTTTAATTAAATTCGAGACTCCAAAAAAAGAAATTCACATGACTTTACCAGGACCAAAAAGTAGATTTGGACAAGAATGCATCTAGGCATTTTGACTAATACATTTTGTGAACAGGTAGGCTTAATGACAGTGACTTGACAGAGGAAGGTTTATTATTGATATTCATGTTTTGTTGTTCGTTTGACCTGTAGTCAGGCAGTGATAGGGAGGAGCTTAGGGACATACCGCTCAGGCCCACTGCTGTCTGGGACTGACACACTGGCATTGTACTGGGCGTAGAATGGGCAGGGGCCAGGGCCATTCGAGCACAGATGTCAATCAAGTAAGGCGCCCATTTAGGGACAGGGCACGATTATGGGCAGGGCCAACCAGGGTGTCAGGTGGGCGGGCGCAGCAGGGGCCATCCAGAACATGGGCAACAGAGGAGGAAGTGGGCAAAAAAGTAAAGAGTAAAATAATAAACAAGGGAGAGGGAAAAGGAATACATTTTTAATATACAGGATCTACACTGTTGAAATGTGACTTTATTTGTATTCTCTCAGAGATTGATATGTCAAAGAGAGAAAAGGAAAATGGTGACATTTCAAAAAGGATAATGGTATGCTAAGAATATGAAGAGTTCAATGTTGGGGAATAGATTAGAGACATTAAAAAAAGAGGAGGGGGGCTAACTTTAAGCTAGAGGAAGAGCAAAAAAAGTCAATTAACAAATGAAAACAAATTATTTTAATGTGTGGTCATAATTGTGATGCACAATTTAAACTTTGCCTTCTCAATAAATAGGACCTAAAGTGAGGCACCATCAACTGCTTAAAATAAATTATCACTATAGAAAGAAAACGATCATTAACCAAACCACATCTCTCTCTTACAATGACGCTTTATCACATTTTTATTTTCATTTATGGAGGGTAAATTCTAAACCTGATGCCACCCCATAAACAAGGCTTGGCATGAGAGGCTGACAAAGATAAAGAAAAGAAGCAAAGAACTGGAAGTGTTCAATATACATCTACTCACATCTGAGCGAAGAGCTTTAATGTTTTTGCCACCTTTTCCAATTACAGCTCCAGCATTCTAAAATGAACAGAGAAAATTAAACATTTCCTTTTTAAACAGAATATTATCTTAAAAAATAAAAATAAAAAATAAATCAGACTACCGGTAATTGGTTTTGTAATTACTTAGCTTGTCGCAACTATCAAAATGATAGCATTAAATAAAAACTAAAACAAACAGTAAAATATGGTTATAATTTCTACAAAAGATAAATGCAGGGATAGTATGAGTGACATTAAAGTCTGAAACTGATAACTATGTGCAAAAGGGGTACCAGAAATAATTGCTCAAAAGTTCAAACTATAGCGTGTGACATGAAAAGGAAGCTGATTTACTTTGCTCTGCAGGAGAATGCGCAGCTCAACCATTTCATCAGAGTTCCTGGAGCGCTTGAATGATTTATGCTCATCTGCATCCTCAGCAGGACGCTTACCTGTCATAAGAAGATAAAAAATAAAAAAATAAAAACACAATTACAACACTGCAAAGTCATCAAAAAGGCAGACTAGCGAAATAACCCCAGAATCACAAAACTGTTCAACTAAAACTAGAAAACAATTGCCTCCCATTTCCAAAAGCAAATTTCGGTCCATGACTTTAAATATTGAATTTTAACAGGAAATGCCTACATTGCCTTCTATTTGCCAAGCATATTTTATGAAAAGACAAAGAAGTATTCAAGAAATATCTGCAAAACTAATCTTTTTTGTTATTTTAAAAATCACAACAGTAAAGTAATCTCTTCTAAATGTTATCCAATGTCACAGCACACAATATGGGGAAATTGAATGCTTTTACCATTAGTTTCTGTGTTGCCAAATGAGGTTTCCTCCTGCTGATCGATTTCTGTCTCCATGGTCTTCTGTCAAAGGAAAAGGAAAGGTGAGCAGCTTGATCAGGAACACAGGTGGCAAGAGTAGAGTAAGAGAAAACTTTTTTCTGGGAGCTAATGTAGTCTGTTGACATTTTAGAAGTGAAGGGGAAAATACAAATACGTTTTTGAGGATAACTAACTGAGATTGCTTTGTTCACCAATCAGTAATGAAAGTGAAGTCGGCAGTAGTTTGAAGAGACTCACCGATATTTATTCCAAGAACAAGGGCGTGTTGATAGGCGGATCTAAAAAGGACCAAACAGATCACTCGACCTGTCAAAGAAGGATAGGCTACTTTGAATACCAAAGAACTGGAAACACATACTAGACACCTTTCATTTTTGTTTTACATTTTCTACTACGATAGACAGTAAAATGTGCCAGTGAACTGAATAGTATTTAAAAGAAAGTAATTGTTCAAGTTTGACAACTACCACTACATCAGAAAGATAATCAAGACGAACCATCTCCATCATAGGATTAAATGATTATGATAAATAGTCACTCAGCTGAAGAGTTTGTAAAATACTAGGAGGATACTAGCATGCGATCCCACGCTGCTTCAAACATGCGTGTCGTCTATTAAACCACACCAAAAAATAAAAAATAATATAAAATAAACTTCATATAAGGGCATAAGCAAAACAAAAATGAGCAGCTACAAATGGAGCAAGAAAGTATTTATTTTCCTGATCTGTAGGAAACAGTTGCTACCAGTGTAGCTAAATTAGCTTAAAAAGAGGAAGCGCTAGCTTTGAGCCACATTGGCTATTCTAGACGTTCGAGAAATGTCGATCACAGCTTTTACGTAACAATTGGCATATCAACCACACACACTTGTTCTTCCAAAATTCAGTTAAATTAGTTAAGCATGCGTTGTTACAACGACTAACACGAGAGAAATCCAAGTAAGTGAGTCTAATTTCGCCATATTGTCATAATTACGACTGGGTGCAAACGGAGCTAGCCAGGCCAACGGTAAGCTAGCGTAACGTCGAAATCAAGAGTTGGATAACAATAAAACATTTACGTGAACATTTACTTATTCGTGATAATGTATGCAATAATAACATTTAACATGTATCCAACATGTTGAGTTAAAGGCAAAATGTCAAAAAATACAAACCTTCTGTGAAGCGCCTCGTTCCTCTTGCTTGTCTACCGAACCTGGAAACATTCAAGGCAAGCTAGTTGACTCCTATTGGTCAAGTCCTGAACAAAGCACATAATTCGCTATTCTGATTGGTTAAAAAAATATGTCAATCACAAAAATAAGCTGTTTTTGACTCCATTTCCGGATGGCTGTCCTTCCAGATTACTGGCGAATCGCTGTTGCTACAGGTATAAATGTGAGCTTTGTTTTAACTTTACTTAGAGTTAATTGTGAGAATTGATCGTTTGGTTGAATATTGTCCAAATAGTACACGTTTATTTTGCACGAAATAGAACGATAGCGTCAGTTCTTCTAGGTCTGATATACCAATCAACTTTGGCGCCTTTTGATACATCTGGGTGACCAGCTACACGTATCTGGATGTAAACACACTGCTAGTGCACATGTATAGGGTATAAAGTAATCTAAATTATTTCAATTTTTCTACTTTGAGCGAACACTAGACTAATAAAAAAATATATATGTTTTGTTGCAAATCTATACTGAACATCTATAAAGAGGTCAAAAGTAATTTGGTATTGTAAGGGAACTATGTGGTTTAACCATTATTTGATGAGGAAATAAGTCATGTAAAGTTTATATTTTCATCTTGAGGACTAACAGAATGAAGCTTAATTTAATTTCTATGCTACTTGAAGTGTGATGCACAGAGTACGACATTGGCCCAAAGATGCATTCAGTTGTCACTACCACCCAATCCTGGCTGCTGTCCTCCTGGCATGTCCGAGTCCCTTTTGCCTGGCTGGAAGCCTGTGTGCAGTGGCTTCAAGAAGAGGCAGGTGAAGGTGCTCGCCTGTCACAACAGCAAGTCAATCAGCTGGTGGGTATTGTTCTGTATATATCTTCTGTAATGGTTTTGATGTGAGCATCTGTTGACAGAGTTTTTTTTAGTTTTCTGTGTAGGATTTTCCCCCCACTGTGGTTAGGACTTTTATTATGGATTTTCTATATTTTTCTTTACATAGCTACACTATTTGTAGACAGTTCACTGCTGATTACTAAAAGTTAGGATGTAGTAACCTGGTAAACTTGACAAAATATAAATCAATTTATGTTTTGAATTTTAAATTCAAGGTTTTTTTTGTTTTAAATGGAGTGAACAAAATACAATCCAGAGTTTTTGCTGAAGAAAAAAAAACAATTGTCATAAAAAACTAAATATATTGAAAAAAAAAAAAAAAAGCTAATTGAGCAAAAGCAGCCATGGCCTTATTTGTTTTGCACATAACTTACTATTTTATTTGATTGAAACAAATTAAAGAACCAATGAAAATTGTGACATTTTTAGCATGTTCTTGTAGTATTTTCCTCACAATGGAGAGCACATAAAATATTTTAAGATTAAAACTGCATTTCTAAGTATTTTTTATTCAGATTTTCATTGATCAGGAGCACATTAAAACTTACGGTTTGAAAAAGGTCGGGTTTATGACGCAGTAATTGCCTTGGCCCCGCTAAACTCTCCCTTCTACACCTCAATTCTGACATATCCACTTGCAAACAAATAGATTTATTAACGTTTGCATTTTTTTTTCTGAGCTGGCATTTGGCTCAAAACTGTAATGTTAGCTTGGGCTTGTGAGGTACTGTAAGCTAGCGGCAGAGAGTGTAAACAAAGGAATGATGGGATATCAGCCAAAGCTAACTTATGTGCCAACAGTACCGCCTACAACTAAGAGGCACATTTTTAATGAGTCCTCCTGCGATGCAAAATGTATGTCTTAAAAAAATGACAAAGGCTGTTGGATAAATTATTTTGGATAAAAACTGCTTAATAATAATTATTATTAAACAACTACCGAGAAGAATTTTACAATAGAAAAAAAAATGTAGTTGGACTTTACGGCACTGTTAGATTCAAACTTAATTTATTTATTTAGCACTTTTAATTCAGGATTCAAACCTAACATATTAGGTGTTGGTTAAAAAAAAAAGTCTTGTTAATAAGAAAAATCCAACGTTTCAGTGTTATTTTTTTTCATTTGTCTAGACTGACCCAAAAATAATAATTGTTTTTGCAGCAGAATATATATCATGTTGAATCCTGCACATTAATGCAGTGTCAAATCAACACAATTCCTTCACCTTGCATCTAATCAAAAAGGAAGACTTCAGGGTCATGCTTGTTTAACATTATCAACTCTGAACGAGCAGCTCCCGCTTTAGTTAGTAATCAGCAATAGACGACAGCTATGCCGTGGAAGCGCAGCTCTTGGTGTAAAGATCCCTTGTGTCTGTTGCATCATGCTTATAGCACAGAACAGTTTTTTTGTAAACAGCATGAATCCCTCCTGCCTGGTGTCAGCTGTACCAGCTGGTGGTGGCGTCACGTGGGGTATGTTTTCCTGCACTGACGCATCTTTTCTACGCCAGAGTATACTGAAATATTGCTGTAGAACAGCTGTGCCATTCTATGGCCAAAGTCTGTTTTTTTAAATAAATAAATGGAAAATTGAGATTAATATTGCTTCATTTTTTCAAGAGATACATCAGCTCTGTTTGGTTCTGGGATGCCTTCATTTTGTTGCCATGAGTGGTCAACACAGGGCCAGTTTAGTCTTCAAGATTTTAATATTGATATGAAAATGTAGATTTTTTAAGTAAGAATAAAAAAATGCATGTATTGTCTAGAACTGTTTATAGCTTTTATGTTTTTTTTCCCCCAAATCATTTTTTTAAATGTCCAATCACACATTGTGGAATCTGTCTGATTTACTAGATGCAATGTATACTAAATGCCTAATACCAAAATCTGGTCTTGATGTGACATTTAGGTGTTGGACCAGTGGCTTCTGACAGACTTGAGAGACCTGGACTTTCCTGTTTTACCTGAAGGGCTCGCTCAGGCTCAGAAGACTCAACTAAATGGTATTTTCTGTGTTCAGGTATGAGCACAAGCTGCACGTCCTTCCTTTTCTGCTTTTGATACTCATGCAGAAATAATGATATTTTACAATTTAAAAAATGCAATAAAGAACTGCAATAAAGAAGGCAATAAAAAACAAATGCATATAAGTGTTATGTGTATTTGTCCACAGGGTATGACATTTTTTATTTTAATTTGTTTGAAAATCTCATTTATTGTTCATAAGCATGCAAACACTGATTCAATATCCATGTGATCATTTAGTTTTTTTCCATTAATATTCCCATCAAAGCGGTGTTCATTTTTGTGATCCAACTAGACTCGCAGTTACATAAGACTAGTGCCGTAGTAACACAAGAAACACACAAAAGGAGCCATAAACTAAGGTCTCCCTCTGTTTAGGTTGACTCATTTTTGGACATAAGTCAGCCTGCATATGGTCAGCTGCAGAAGTGGAGGGGCACAGACTGCGCCAATGATGAGGTGTCTGCTGTCACGCAGGCCACTCAGAGACCCTGGGAAGCCAAAACAACTCGCATGATGCTGCTGCAGGTCTGAAGCAACTATTTCTGAAATCTTTCTTAAAGGAAAATAAAGAAAATCAAATAACATATAGAAAAAGTAAATATTTTATTTTGAAAAGGTCCTGCATATTGTTTATTTACAGACAGCCCTAACTGATAAAAGATGATCAATTTTTTTTTTCTTTTTTTAGTAGTTATGTCCAGAATTGTCAATGATAAAAATAATATATCGATTTAGTCGTTTCTGTCAAAAAAGTAAAAGTAATAAATAGTAAATTAAAGTGGCAAATACAAATCATTGATAAAACTTAATAGCAATTCATTCAGCTCAACTTGAATAACTTGCCTAATATTTATGTTTAGAGACAGCAGTTTTCTTAATATTTCATCTATTTACCAAGCCCCCCTCCCCTTTATTGTATGAATGTATTATGGCAGTTCAAATTTATTTTAAAACATTACAGTAAAACACACTCATGTACACATTTCAGTGCAAAGCACTACTTATAGTTTTAAAACAATAAACAGGAAGATGCCACTTATTTATGTATTTTACATTTTACTGCTAGTAAACACTTGTGTTTTAATAGCTTTCGGTCACAAATGCCGTCTTTTTGTTCTGCTTTGCTTATTTCAGAATTCCCAATTTTGCAAAACAAATGCACGGCCTTAGTTTATTTTGAAATGCATATAAAAATAATAGCCTCAAGCTTTTATCTTTAATTTAGTTCATTATTTTGATCTTTTTTTCCCCGGTGAAACTAATTTCCTTTGGTGTGCAGGTAACAGATGGAGTCCAGAGTTTGGAGGCCATGGAGTACCGACCCATCCCTGCACTCAGTGCAACTCTCAGGTCACAGATAAATATGGAAAATGTGTCATTTTGTCTTTCATATGCTCGAAACAGAACCTTACCTTCCTAAAACATTGTTTAAAAAACTTGTGTTAGTTAAAAAAAAAAAGGAAATCTAGATGAATAAATAAAAAGTCTTTAAATTCAGACTCCAAATTGTGTTTTCCTCCAGGCCTGGTGCAAAGCTCCAGTTGCAAGGACAGATGGTTTGCAGGCTTGGTGTGCTGCTGTTAGGGCCATCTAATGTCAAGATTCTGGGTGGTGAGGTTGAGGAGCTGGTAGACAGGAACAATATGGTAAACCATCAAAATATGTTTACATTTTTCTTTCTTTTGGTACACATTTTCCAATAAACATGCTTTATCAAGTACTATTTATGCTTATGAAAAACTGCATATTTAATAGTGAGCAAAAAGCACTGTAGTGATTTATCTCTATGGTTTTTATAAAACCTCAGGGAAGGGTGCTGTGTCGCACACTGGGTGTTCCTGAAGTGCAGCAGCAAGAAGGCGACGAGGGCCCTCCGGCACCCCAACAAGGTACAATTTGTGGATTACCAAATAATTGCATGAAATTGGCAGTAAGTCACCAAAACAACTTGAGTTTAGTTTGTTAAATTGACCAAAAATGCAAGACCGTGCTGGTCAAGGACAAGACTGTGACAGTGTAAAATAGATTGATGCTATAAAAACAAACTATATGATCAGGGTAATAGATCACTGTTTTGACATCTTTGTAAGGTAATCAAGAAATGGAGGACCTGGAGCTCAACGATGCAGAGCTGTTGGCCAGTTTGGAGGCTCAGAATGAGGTTGTCGGGTCGGTTCAGGACAGTGGCTACGGGACCCTGCAGGAGTCCTCATCAGTGTCTTCCTCAGTTAGAAGCCAATTCTCCTCGAGGTACGTTGATGGGAGTGTCATACATTTACAGTTTGAGCTGCTATATCTTAAGAGCTCTTAATGATTATTTTACAACTGGTGATAAAAACATGACATTTTATAAATATAACAATTTGGCTCTTTATATTTATTCGTTTTAAGAAGAAAAACAAAACAGATTTAAATTAAAACAATATTTTTCAGTAATTGTTTTCATTTCTCATCCTTTATATTTTGCAGTAAATACCCCAAACTCAACTATTATGACTAACTTGTGAAATGAACGGGACTTGATCATGAAAAATGACCAGAGTGACACGTTTTAATTAAGTTTATGGACTGTTAAAGCTCCCGAATGGCAGATGAGTGTGATACACTAATTATATGAGATAAAGTAGACATTTCATGTGGTGTCTATATCTTCAGGAAGTCCAAAAGTCTTGATTATATAGTATCTGAGCCGTGCTTGGGGTATTTGCATTCATAGGACTTTGAATCTGCTCCCACACTTTGAATATATGTAAAAGGAGTCGTGTCCTGAGTTGCATGACAAAGCTTGACATGCTTACAGACATTCAAATTTTAGATCTCTTGATTTCAACTTTCTTTTGAAGAGCTGCAAATAACAGGAAGCACATTTTATATCTACATATATCGACATCGACATATATATATATTGACATATCTACTTGTTTCTGATATCCCGAATTTAGTTTTTTATGTCTAAAATAAACTTTAAAGGGCTCCTAATAGGTTTTGGAATTTTTGAGCCACTTAACTAAACCTGTGTATCTTAATGTTTGCCTCCCACTCGCATCAATAAGCCCGTGCTTTATGCATTCATGCAAATTTTCAACACCGACTCTGCAGTCTCTTGTGTTTTATTACTTCACCTTGAAACCTTTTAACTCAGATTTTTCATGGTTTTCTACATTTTTGCTCATAAACCTTCAGCTAAATCATTGACTTTAACCTTACATCTAAAAAAGAGAATACAAAAATCTAAATTATTTGAAAAGTTGTTCAAAGAGTTCCTCTGAAGTTTGGGAGTTAAGAAATGTGTGCTTGTGTCGACTCACCTTTTGTGCTGACCAGAACTTTATCTCATTTTTCTGTTCCCACTTAAACATCTCAGCTTTTAATTGTCTTTCAGAAGTGCGACCTCCAATCGTACTCAGAGAAGTGGTTTAAATCACACAAATGGTTCACTTCGGGATGGTCAACAACAAACGAGAGGCTTTTCTGACTTCTTACCTCCCAGCGCGACTCATCAAGACATCCGCGGACACGATGTGGTAGAAGAAGACTTTCCTGATGAGGACTTTGATGATCTCCCGCTGGATGAATTAGACAATGTAATGTTTGAGGACGATGAAAATGTTCCTGGTCCTAAAAGCACATTTCAGAATTCCAACAGAAAAAACACCAATATGGACACAAATTCCAGAAGTGCTGAATTGATACCAAACACTACAAGTGGCTTTGGTTCCAGAACTGGATCCACTAGCTCCAAACCCATCATACAAAACAGAGAGCATCAAGGAAGTTCTAGCTCTTTTTGTTCCTCAACAGTTGTGAACACCAGGAGTCCTTTACTGGAGGAGGACATGGATTGCTTTATTCATGACGTTCAAACTAATGGAGTAGAAACCAGGACTTTTGTTGAGGCAGAACCTGCTAGAGACAAAGAGAGCAACAGCAGCAGAGCAGGAACTCCGGGCTTCACTTCTAGGCTTTTTAACAAACCAGCTACATCTGTAACTTCAGAACAAAATCCACACAGCGGCAAGTCAGTTCCTGCTCTCACTTTAACCACTCCACCCTTTATATATTTATGCTTGCTGAAAGACTTGATGTCCAAACCCCAGAGCCGCCCCGCAGAGATCCAGGTCAAAGCCTTCATCGTGACTCTCTTGGGCAAACTGGGCAGCACCAACGGCGCGTGGAGCGTCTTCGCCACCATATCCGACGGCACCGGCTACCTGGATGTGGAGCTATCCGACGGCGTCCTGACAGGCCTGCTGGGCTTCTCGGTTGCAGAGAAGGGGGCTCTGAAGCGTGACCCCGCCCGAAGAGGCGAGCTGGAGGCCGGGATGAGGAGGTGTCAGGAAGCGCTGGTGGACATGTGCTGCATCATGACCATTGTGCTTGGACAAGATGGCAGGAAAGCTGTGGTGGCCAAAGCTGACCCTGTCAGCGAGAGAGCTCTCCAGCAGCTGGAGCAGAGGGCGAAAGACAGAAGAAAGTAACCAAATAGTTTACTCTTTCCACCCACGCAGATAAAAGAAGAATGCCATGATCAACCTGTCCTTCTGCTTCAGATTTTAAGAACAGAAGGCGTGAACTGGATGCCCGATAATCCGTGAGCCAGTGCATCCCATCTGCTGTATGTGACTGTGACATTCTGCTATTTTTCATTCATCTGCTCATTGTGATAGAGTCTTAAAATCTGAAGAAAACAGGTTATTGTTTTACAGTTACTGGTTTCAGTTTGGGAAAACTCAAGAGTTGAGCTCCGCTTGTTCGGTGTAACATTAAAAGGAAGAGGGGAGGTAAGGGAAGGGAAATGTGGGTGTTCGAGTTCTGATTAATGTAATGAATTGCCAGCTTTTTCATTCAGACCACACAACCATTACTTCTGAGTAGAAATGATTGAATAGCCAAGGGCAGCATAGGTCTTCAATAAACTTCTTCAGAGGTGAATGATGGGAAAGGAAGATAAATGGGAGGCCGTGAGCCTTGATTATTTCTCTTCATTACCGAGCATTATCCATGTTTTTGTCTTAAAATTTAATGGTTTGAATTTTTTTCCAAATAAAATTCCTTTGATGGTTTCATCATTTTCTTTTATGCTTTTTTAAATTAAACATCTTAGATTGTTGCTAATAAAACTCAATTCTCCCTCATCAAAAGAGTATTATATTCCTAACATTTATGTGAAACAACATAATAGTCACTAAAAATATCCATCTGACAGCTTTTATATGATGTTTCAACTCAGAAATTTCTCTTTCAGATGGAAAATCTCTGCACAAATTGCTGTGTCTTTCCATCATCTGAAGTAATGAGGTGGACGCTTCTCATACAGCTATATCTTAGGTTATGCAAATCGACCTGTAACGAGAGATGCTTTATTTACAACTGTTTACCTGCCTCTTGTATATTTCTGCATTATGTTACAGAGTGGATCCAGTCAGGCTGCAGCTTTCAGGTCTTTAGGAGTTAATCAGCCTGAAAATCTAAATCTGGACCCTGCTCTGCATGTTGATATCCTGTTATATCTTAATTAAGCTGCATGCGGAGGAGGGGCAGGAAAGAAGTGGAAAAGAGGCGACCCATAGGGAGATACTAGTGGAATAAATGCTGGGTGATGGAGTAAATGAAAGGGAAAGGCATCCTGTTTCAGAGTGATGCCGTTTCAAAAGTCTCCTTTTATAAAGATCGGAAAGGAGCAAAAATAGACGTTTAATGAAAAACCAGAGAGAGTCCGTCATTAAAACGGCAGCATCTTTTTCTGGTATCTATTTCTTTAGCTGCATATTTAACAATTAAATAACTTCCATATATAAGACTTAAATTTATAAATTATTATGTTTAGTTTAGAAAAAAATCACAAATCTGTTTATCGTGTTCTGCTTTTATATTTTATAAGATTTTTTTTAAGCATTATATGTAAAATCACTTTTGTCACAAAAAGTTAAGCCCATTTTCTTTATAAAAACCCTTTTAGGATGCTTATTTTTGTTACATTTATAAATAAACACAAAATCAAGAACAATTTTGATGCATTTTTAAACTAAAATAATTTATTCAAATATCAGCTCTTATTTTATAAAATCACTTTTGTTATAAAAAGTTTAGTCCCTTTTCTTTTTAAAACTCTTTTTGCATTTATAATTTTGTTACATTTTTAAATAAACGCTTAAATCAATAACAATTTTATGGATTTTTAACGTTAAATGAATGTTTGAAATATCAGCTTATATTTTGTAAAATCAAAAGTTGAGCCCATATTCTTTATAAAAACCTTTTTTCATGTTTTTCTTTTTAGATTCTGTAATAAACCTTTAAAGTTAAGAAATTTAATGCATTTGTGAAATAAAACAATAAAATATCAGCTCTTGTATTGTAAAATGAATTTTGGCACATAAAGTTGAGCCCTAAAAATATTTTTGCACTATATTTTTGCTAGATTCTTAAATAAACATTGAAAATAACAAACAATTTGATGCATTTTCAATATGAATTACACAAATATCAGCTCTTATTTTGTAAAATCACTGGTGACAAAAAGTTGAGCCCCTTTTATTTATAAAACATTTTTTGCACATGTTTTTGTTACATTAAAAAAGCAATCAAAATCATGAAAAATGAGATCCTTCTTCATAATAAAATATTGAAATATCAGCTCTATTATTTTGGCGACAAGAAGTTGAGCCTATTTCTGTAAAAAAATCTTCATATTTTAGTTAAATTTTTAAATCAACACTTCATTTAGTAAAATCAATGACAATTTTATGCATTTTTAAAAATAAATAAATCATCTATTCAACTATCGACTCTTATTTTGTGAGTTATATGAATTCTTAAGCTAAAGCATCTATTTTAGACTAACATTTTTCACATGAAAATGCATGAATTGACTCATCTATACATTTTTTTTAGATAAGGAAAAGAAAGTACAGAGATAGTCAATTTTCCTTGGCAGAGTTCTCTTATAATTTTCCAATAATTTTATGATTCACCTCGTCAAACTAAAGCAGGTATGTGGGCACTTTCACACACATGCACACGAATATAAAGAGTTATATTTTTGCCCTGCCGAAAAACCATTTGCTCATTTTGATGGAGGCCTAAAAGAGAAGTTGAGCTGTCTAAGTGGATTTTTCATTATTGAATGTAATAGGGCAAAGAAAATTACAGCTGCTCCTGCAGGAGAGGCATTAGGATGGCTCATGTATTTTTTTCACTGATATTTGTAATGACTGAAGAGGTTTGGAGGAGAGGAACATTAGAAAAAATTATCACTGTGTTCTGTGTTTCATGGGTGTGCACTGCCCTTGCTGTCTTTGTCTTTTTTTCCGAATTGGTAACCTGGAAAGTCACATTCAGAGGTTGGATTCTCAGTGAGATGGACACTACTATGGTCAGCTCAGCCAGGAACAGTCCTGAGGTTAGACTTTCAGGGATGCTCAGCTCCAAATGTCCCTAATTTTTCCATTCTCAGTCCATCAATACACATTTTAATGGGTTGAAAATAACTTTTTTGGAAAAATATCAGACAAAACTTTTAAATCAAACGAGTGTTTGAAGGGAATAAACTAAATATGGTCAAATATGGTTTTATGAAGCAAAATACAAACCATCTGACCATTTTCTTCTTTTATCTTTTTTTCTTGGTGTCCAATAAGGCACTGCATGGCTTTCACCCACTGGGATGTTATCTCAAAGTAAGGATCTAACTTTTCATTTTCTTTTAGCATATCCATGTAGTTTTTGAGTTTGACTGTTTTTTGATTAATTTAGTTTTTTTTTCAGTTATCTCCCATCCTGAACTTTAATATATCTCTACTGTAACTTGATTGCTGTTAAATGATCTTCACTTTTATTTTCTCTGTTTAATTTGGCTGTTGTGTGAGCATTTTCTTTGTGAAACTGGATAACCACTCTGGGATGGGTTTTGAGTCTTAGCTTTTCCTAGAGGATGTAAGTCCAGTGGAAGCTTCAAAGATGTTGATATTTGTAGTAGTACCACCAAATCTGTTACGAAAGGGCGGACTGTCCTCTTTTACAAAGTGTATTTTGATTTGGGCCGGGGTTCTGTTCATGAGTGGGGTCAAAAGTGAGTGGGAAAGTGATTGGGCACAAGCAAAACTATTGTGGCGGGAAATAAAAAGAGCGGCGGATTCAGCAAAATAGGTCTGTGGTGTAAGGAAATTCAAACCTCTTCTCCCAAAACGGCCTTAAAAAAAAAAAAAGAAAGAAAATCAAATAATAATCTTTATTCAGAATCAGAATCTTTTTAATGTCTTTGTTACAAAGGGAGCCATTGTGACTCAATTAAAAAATCTTGATGCTCTCCAGACAAGACGACAAACAAAAAATATATGTAAAGAATAAATAAGAACATTTAAGGGACAACAATATGAATATATGCATATATTGCAAATAAGAATAGTAAATAAAAATAACAACATTGTTGCACTTCCATGCCTCTGAGCTGCTAAATATTGCACTTTTTTTTTTCAAAAGTTGTTGGAGTTCATGTTTTGTTTAGCATAGGCTGCTTATTTGCCCTTCAACTGACTGTTGATCTGGTCAGGTGGAACTCACCATCACCCAAGGCCCAATCTGAATTCTGACCCTTCTCCCTTCCCCTACATTCCCCTAGCTTCCAAATGGAGTTAAGAAAAATAGTGTCTCGTAATTTGGACATCACTTTCGGTTGATTACATCATCAATAGTTACTGGTCAGCTAGCGGTAGCGTGGAGCTTCCAGCCCTCGAATACATATAACAACAGCGGTTTTATAAGGTTAAAAAGGTCATTCTAAAACTAAAAGTCTTTACTTACATTTAAATGTGAACGTCTGTGCTTCAGAGCGCACCCACGTGAAGAAAAGCGCTTCTCCTTTGCGGCACAGCGCAACGTGGTTTACCCTTGCGACGGAGGGCTCTGTATCCCTCCGCTCGGAGGGTGGGATCTTAAAAAATATATTTCGGACAGCACTTGTACTACAAATGCTCCTTCAAATTGAGGGGAAGGGAGAATTCGGATAAGGCCCAACTGTAGCTGGGATAGGCTCCAGCAGCCTCGTAATCCTGAAAGGGATTGAACGTGTTCAGATGATGGGTGGATGGATCATCTTCATTTATTTAGAAATTTTCATGTAATAATGTACAACAGAAAGTGTTGAATACATCCCAATAAAATGTACTAAAACACAAACAAATGAATAATAAATAACATCATCAGAAATAAATTGAATTAATTGAAAATCTTTTTTTTGTTTTGTTAAAATCAACCCCAAACAAGCAGACACTGAAAATAATATTTATTTATACAACTAAAAACATTAAAGAAAATGTGAACCATGAAAATACAAAAAAAGTCATATTTACTGTAAAGCCTACAACTCATGGTAGGTTCTGTCAATCTACCTGAAGGGGCAGTTTGACAACCTGCATAAGTCAATGACAGAAGTGCTTTAGCTTTAGCTCAGTGGGTTTAGCAATTGTTTGTTGGGGGTTCAAACACCAATCTTGACAGTGGGGCGCTTAACCCTGGATTACCTTTAGCTGGAATTGTAAAACCTGTAAAAAGTACAAATATGCACTGAATGGAAATTGTTTGATTTGTGCAAAACCAAGATTTAAAAACGGAGATTATTGCATCTTCTCTATTCATAATATTGATAGTTAAGACATATAGCTTTTTGAAATTATTTACTCATTTTCATGCAGGTTAACAGACATATGTTCTCACTGCAGTAATAGAGTTCAGCCTGCAGCTCTTTTTCCACATGCTTTTTTCCTTTTCTCTCCACTTTCTATTCTATCTAAAAATATATATCATACTTGATTGATTTTTTTCATTTAAATTCAACACTAATAAATCTTTGAGAAAACATTATGAGTCAAACAAAGTCTACAGCTCATGTCTCACAGTGAGTCTGCATCAAGATATGAAAAATTATAACGATTTCTGAAGAAGTCTTCTTGTAATTACAGCAAATTAATTAATCTGGTGTTTGAACTGTTACTGATGACTCAGGTGAATGAGGGTTAACTAGACTTAATGGGAAAGCCCATTAACAAAGCAGCTCTAAAAGAGTGCAGACGAACCATTGACAGGCCCACAATACAGCTGCCCTCTCTCTCCGTGCCTTACTCTCATACCACCAAGTCATTACCGCCATTTGAATATGAGCAGGATGTACTTGAGATGCAGGGCTTAAAAGAAAAGAAAAGAAACAGTGGGACCGTATAAAGAGGTGACTGAATAATTTGGCTGTAACAAGAAAGAATTGTTGCCCCTCCTTCCCCTCCCAATTGTCCTTTCTTTCCCCACAGAGCGGAGGCAGCCTGACAAGCTGGTCATTAGGAGGGTAATTTGACAAGCTGCACAGAGTGCTTTGCCCTTACACCTCTTGAACATCGTAAAGCCTGTTCTGAAGCCCTATTTTATATCTGAGCTCTGCAAGAGGAGGATGATGGATGACAGCCAGAATATCAAACCTGAATCTGTTCAGGTCAGCATGGCTCTTTGACCTCAGTGCTACCCGGAGAAGCTGGTAGAAAGCCGTTCAGGCTTTTCAATTTCTCATAAAGTGTATTAATTTCTTTAATTATTTTTCCTTGCTGTCTTTATTTTGGGGTAAAATCCCTGCAGACATACATATCACTGTTCATTTATGTGAATGTTTGTTGGCAGAGTAAATAGCTTTAATTTATGAGGCAGGATATGAAACAAAAGGTCATCATCAGGACACCACTGGGACCTGATGGAAATAAGGGGAAATGAGATCCATCAGGAGAGATTATGAGACACGACAGAAGGAGAACCTATTCACTACTTAATAGGGTGCATCAATGGCTGCAGAAAAAGGTCAATGTGGTAGCTTGTCTGGAGAAATAGGACAGAATGGGAAATAGAAATAGAAGCAGAAATGTTTGCAATGGTGGCATATATTTTTAGAGACTTTTCTAAATCAGGGCACTAAATTTTGGAGATTTTTTTTCTCCTCCAGAAAAAAATATTGAAATCTTAGTTATTTAATTGATCACAACTGAAGCTGTCTTAAGAAACCACAAAAATAAATAAATAAATTGAGCTTTATTGATAACCACTTTTACAATCTAATTCATCCCTAACATTCCAGATCATTGTAATCTGTTCAGATTATTCCAAAAAAGTCAGATTGTCTTGAATTTTAACATGATTTCAAACAGGTTCTGGTGTAATTTCTATATTTAGAAAGCAGTGGAGAGGAGAAACTCCCTCCAAACGTAAGGATAGGAAGAACTTTTTAACCCCAGAGCACTATCACTGGGGGATTTTCACCCGAGCTAAAGTAGCTACATGATTTTCAATATGATGAATTTTTCTGAGTGTCATGGGTTGCTGGGTAAAGTCTCACATGTCCCAGAAATGGGTGGACCAAAGGCCGAGTCTCCAGTATCATTATTTTTTTTTAAAGGAATTTTTTGTTCTCAAGTTCTTAATTTTGTAGTATTTTTTGAGCACATTTTTAAGATCATCCTCTGTTTTTATTGTCCATCTTGTTACATATACTACAGTTGAAAATAAAAGAAAATGATTATCTAGTGTTCTCATATTTTGATCTATTTTTAAGACAAATACTTTTTATTAGGTATATTTAATCAGGTAAAAATTCCCTGGCAAACATGATGGTGTAACTTTTAACAGGAAAGTTTTCCCAGAATAATTCAGAATCAGTTAAGGGTACCATCTGCTGTGGCTGGTTGGGGTCTGACATGACATGAATTTGTTATTAGACGAACAAGGTAGATCTGTAGATTCTGCAATTAGAAAACAGGGAGTTGACAGATAACACAAATCCCCTGGAGTGTCAGTGATAACACAGAAGAAATATGTTAGTTGCTGTAGACAGAAAACAAGAAAAAAAATAAGATAACCAAATATTTTCTAAAAGACAGAGGATATATGCTGGAAATTGCAAAAATGAGAAGATGGGATGAAAAGGAGGAAGACCGATAGCCTTGAACATGTGTTATAAGGCAGAAATGATAAGTTAGTCATTGCAGTAGCAGCAGAACACAAAGCAAACAAGCATACTATTACTGGAGCATCTTTTAAAGGACAAAATAGATGTTTTAGTAACTGCAACAACACAAAAACATCTTTTAGAAGACAAGAAAGATGGAAGTTGCAGGAACCATAAAAACAGACAGTGAAAATTGGAAAAAATGTGCCCAAACTTTTTAGTTAGAAACAGTGTTAACCCTTAGTAGTCCAGGCCTTTCTTAGCATTTTATCTACTTTACAAAGTAGTTTAAAACTGTTTTTGTTTTCATATCAATCTTTATAATACAACCTTAAATTCATTTTTACAGGTATTTATTATTATTATGTTCCATAATAATTTCACAATGAACCTGAAACTGTCCAAAAACTAAAACCTGATTAGTAAATGTTGTGTTTTTTATGCAGAAAAAAAATCAGATCAAACCGTTTTTATGTTCTATAACAAAAATCAAATGCGTGGAGACAAATTCAAATGTGAAAATCCCCAAATAAAGCAACGACAAGGTCAAAATGTGTCTAAAAAACAGGCACAGCTCCACTAAACTATATGCAATGTTTCAAGGATTTCTTAATCCTGATTATGTACCATTACTCTTGTTATGTTTGTTCTAAACCAAAACATTTTAAAGCCAGAAACTCAGTTAGCAGATTTAGAGCAGAGGATGCAGAAGACGACCCCAAAATGGGCAAAGCCTTTGGCAGAACAAGCAAAGGTCAAGGTCACCAATGCCAACCTTTAGCCAAAAAGCAAAGTTTTAAGTGAGTTTAATCTTAAAGACAGAGATGGTGTCTTCCTCCCAAACTGAAGGAGGTGAATTGAAGGCTCTGCCATCTATTCAAGCTTTGTAAATCCCAGGGACAACCTGCATTATGAGAATGAAGAGCTCTTTTAGAAAACATAAAAAATATGAGCTTTTTGAAGTAATTCAGAGCTTTTCTGTTCAAGGCTTCATGCATTTGGAAAACATTATTTTAATTCAAATCTGTCTTCAATACGTTGAAGATGAAGACAAGCTAAAATTGGTAAAAAATTGTCTCTTTTACATGAAAAAAGAAGCTCACAATTAACAAGCAACTCTGAAAATATATAAATCTTTTAAAATTGTGTCTCTGTTACTGGTGTCGGAAGTGGGAAGCAACTTTTCATCATTTAAAAAAAAAACTTTAAACTAAAACTGTTTTATTTCGTATTCAGGGTTGAATACAGCTACCTGTGTATTGTTCATTCCACTAGACAATTATTAAAAGATTTAAAATTTGAATGCAAATCATTTGCAATGAATGAAAAAGCCTGGTTATCTGAGGGTTGATGAGCTTGATCTGACTGCAGACCTCAAAGATGGTTGGAAAGGGAATTGGATGAAGGGAAGATGACTCAACAAATGGGAAAGCAAAGAAAAAAGAAAAGAAAGGATAAAGAGGTTAGATGACTGATGAACGAATGAGGAGGATAGAGCTCTGGTAGAGGAAGGAATGGATGAGTACAAAAGTACTTTTTACTAGTAATACTGGAAAACTTTATTTAAGAAATAATATTTTTATAAACCAACACTTGTAGTTCTTGTTTGATTTTAGGAACTAAAAAGTGTATTTAACAAAAAGAGTGAGGTCAAACAAAACATTTTTCATTTTATTTCATTTTTTTAATACTCAAAAAGTCCATGTAAGAAAAATAAAGTAGTTTCCTTTGGACGTAAGTCTAGTGTTTAAGTGGGAGGTGCATTTTAGACCCCCCCTACACACACACACATACACACAAAACTTAATAACCTATTACAAGCAAAGCAGTGAAGAGCATAAACTGGCAAAATTATACTAACAATTACTGTAATCAGCAGGTCATGTACATTCACACACAACAAACAAATCTTGAATGTCCATTGGGACATTATCAAATCTTATTAACAAACCAAATCAAAATTTTGTCCTGCTGGGTACTCACTGCTTCTCCATTCATTAGAATGCATTATCACTCTCTTGCAAATGTCTTGCCCTTTTTTTATTTTTTATTTTACTGACAGTGTTTTCTTGCATGTAGCAAATAATGCATTCATTTCGACATTAGCAGCAAGTATTTAATCTTATTTATATTCTTCCAATCAACAAATAGCAAAAGAAAAAAATATATGTCCAAATATAAAATTACTTTCTTTTTTTTGCTCAGACTGGTATGACATTTCCACCAAAATAAAATAAACCCTTCAACTTGGTTTAACAGAAATCCTAACAAGGGTCAAACAACATGAATCCATCCCAATGGAAACATGCGATAGTCCTAATTTCTGAGGTCCTATCAGGATTTTTTTTTAGGAATCCTATAAATCCAATCTCAAAAGCACACTGCTTTGTTGTTATGTTCAGTCTTATGTTATCACGGAAACTGCAGCTTTTCACACTTACAGTAATTAGGTGGGCACAGGCGATGGAAATGTGAAAATCCATTTGCCTTATTTATTTTTATTTGCTCACACTGATACATTTAATTATGTGTAATGCTTTCAAAACAATTGCTACTAAAATCTGATATCGTATCATTTAAACTCCAACATGTATGCACAATCAAATACACTTGTACTTCTGTCACCCGATTTCAACTGTCTTCAAACCCAAAGATCTCACAGGTCTCACTATCACAACTCACCTTTTTCTTGTTTTTTTTCCTGTCTCACACAAAACCCTTCACCAGAGGTCTGCAACCTTCAACACTTAAAGAGCCACTGGGGTCGATTTCTCACTGACCACAATCCAGAGGGAATGCCAATGACTTCCTTTCCAAATAAAAGACCCCCAGTGACACATGGGATAATCTCGATGCAATAAATGTAGTTGTTTAATGTAATGTCAGCACTGATAAAAGAAAATAAATCCAGTGTATTTTACCATTTGTGGTGGATCTCTGCCAGAAATTCATAAATCTAACAAATCAAAATCTAATCAGAGCTAATTCATTGACCCCTGCCATATTTTTTAACCATAAAGTGCACTTCAAATCCTTGAATTTGTTGTTATCTAACCAATCAGTCAGTCAGTCAATTGATCGATCCAGTTCAGCCTCATCTGTCAGTAAACAAGAAGGATCAAAGCTGATCCCTGATTCAGTCTCCCCTCCACCTTAAACTTCTCTGTAACACCTTCACCTTACAGCGTTCATACATGTACTGCACAACGTACTTCACTGCTCACTCCAGTTTCTCCTATTCCCTAATCTACAAAAAATGCAGCTCTCTTGGGTTTTCTCTGAACTTCAGCTTCAGTATTCTTGAAGCAAATATTGCATTTTTTTGTATCTTTCTTGGCATGAAATTTGATTTGCATCTGTTACTTTTAAGATTCAAACATTCCTTATTTAATTCACTTTGATCTTGCTGAACAGGCCTGTTGAAAACTCTTCTCCTGAATACTCCCATACTTCCACAGGACTGTCTTTCCTCTCTCCATCTACTCTCACTCTGTCCTCATGGTTTTCACTACTTCTCTCTGTGTTACAGTCACCTCTCCAACTCTGTGCTCCCCAACATTTCCCTCATTTATCATCTCTTCAAAGTATTCCTTTCATCTTCCTATCTCATTTCTGGCACTTGCCAGCACATTTCCATCCCTGTGCTTCATCACTCTAACATGCTGCACATGCTTCCCATCTCTACCTATCTGTCTTGCTAAATGAACCTCCTTGTTCTTGTTGTCCAAGCTTTCATTCAAGTCCTCATACACCTCTTTCTCCCCCGTGTGCATATGCAAGATCTATCTTTACATGGTGGAACATCACGCAAGAAATCTGGAAAACTTTACCTGCACTGTTCAGTACCAGGTATGTATCTCTGAGTCACACAATATACTCATACACTGACACACCTGGATCAATTCTAGGTCAGTGAATCAGATCAAATATGATAGATTTTACACATAAAATCAGAACCATTACACCTCTTATAAATGTATTTATGAACCCCCTCAAACTTTAGATACTTTCCCATTTTTAGATAGACCTGTTATCATGCACCCTGAGAATCTCAGCTATGGCATTCTAGGAACCTGGAAACACAGTTTATGACCTCCTAGAATCCCAAGTCATTCAAAATCTTCATTCTACGCTTAAGATTCAATTTGGCCTGACTAACGCTACGGTCACAAATAAAACTACCACTGCAGGATGGGGAGGCATCAGCAGAATCTTCAAGATTTTATGACTTTGCCCACATTTTTGAAAATTGTTGGCGTGGTCATGAATGTAGACGGCCGCAGTCAGGTGGGAATCAGTCGTACAGAAGTGCCTGTGGCACTTAACATGGACGGCCACCGTCTGGAGACATTTACAGATCGTCCAATCAGAGCTGCTGCTGGCTGGTGATCTGGCTGCCACTGCTCTGTGGCCGCCCAGCTCTCACATTATTTTGTAATGGGGTTATCCATTAAATATACTGCGGAAATTGGATTTGCAGTGATAAATTTGCTTAAGGAGACACCACAGTAAAAAAAACCCACACATTTATTGAAAAAATGTTTTTGCGCTTGGAGGAGGTGGTTTTGAAGAACTGAATGCTCTTCTTGGTAAGAGCTGGACGCACTGCACAGTGGACGCCACAAGAGGTCCCACAGCCTCAGAGCTCAATAATAGTTGTGCACGTCATCATGTGGAATCGTTGGATCCACAGCTACACTGTAAAATCAGCAAACAAGATTTTTCAAAATCCTTCACCTGTAGATGCAGGAATGGCCACTCCATAGCCTGAATAAGACGCCAACGTCTCCTTTGATAGATGATGATGAGCACTAGTGCTGTGGCAAAATCTGAATATAGCTTGTTATGTTATGAAACAGAAAAAGGATCCCACTGCTTACTTGTTAAAACGTTTATTTTTTTTAATACAGGCTTCTCACGTGTCTGGCTCAGTGACACGTATAGAAACTGTAAATAATCTTCTAATTTATTTTTTCCTTTCAATTGTTTTTGTTTTCAGTGTGATATTGTTTGTTGTTGTAAGATCTAAAAATTAATTAAATAATAAAGCTGTAGAAAAAAAAAAAAGAAACTGTAAATAATCCAGTGGTGCATCACATACCGGCCAGTGCTGTGACATCATCCAAAAGCTCCTTTTTTGTGAATCAACTTAAATTAATACTTGGTCTCATTCATTGCTGTGGTTTTGAATGACGTATGGCGTGAGTTGGTTCGTGTTTATTCACATAATTAGGTTTTAATGGAAACAGTGTCATTGGAAAATTGTGTTTTTTCAACATTTCTTGAATTTTTTTAAAGTTCTGCACATATATGTAATGGAAACGCAGCCACTGCGCAACCTCGAAATGTCCCCTGGCGGCGATTGACTGATGTCAGCAATCAGTGTAAAATTGTAACTTTTTCTCAAAACCTTTGCAGCCACCATGCGGCATTTAAAAAACTGCTACCCCCTATTGCAAATGCAGCCGTGGTAAAAATCTGCTGATTTTGCTGAAAGCTTGTATTTAGGTGGCATTTTGGGTCATGTGACTGTAGCCTAAATGTACATATTTTGTTGACATAGGAAACCTGGTGTTCAAGAGAATGAATGTCCGTCATTTTAATGAAATATTCCATCATCTGTTATATCAAACAGCTTTTCCTTTTTGTCAGCAAATCAAAATGAATCACCACTCGTACACCTCTGGAAATTTGTTGCATCTCCTCATCCAGCTTCCCAAAAAATGTTCTCCTTCTCTTCTAACTCACAAAGTACCAGTGAAGCATAACCACTAAAGGCGTCCATCATCTTCAACCTCCAGTTTCAGACTCGTGCCCCTACCTGCCGTTCTTTTTAGCTCCAGAGCCTTCAAAGCAAACTCCTTCTGCAGGATCACACTCTATTTCTCTCTTCCCTCCCACACCAGGATAAAATAGCTTGAACTTGAGCCTGTAAGCTTTTGCTACTTCTCCACCTGAACACACCGGATTTCCACTTTCCTTTGCACCGTGACAGGATATACTTTCTATTTTTCTTGTCTTAGTCCCAGCAGTCAAAGTCCATATTCGGGCTCCTACATATTGACCTCTTCTCTTTCTGTCCATGAACATACTTTCCTTCTGTTTGGCTTTGGCAAACAGTCCAGTTTACTCAAACTCTCTGTAGGTCAATAGCACTAATGGTAGTTGCTATATTTTCCTGATGACTGAACTGGAATAAAAATCGCATGTTTTCTTAGGTCAGATGTTTAACCAAATAAAACCCTTAGTATCATATTTGATACACACATTTCTGAGACCCTATTTCATCAGCATCAGAACCTTCATTAAAAACCCATTGTACTGACTTTGATCAACATATTCTGCCCTGCAGTGCATTAATAATCCACTAGAGGCAGTAGAAGGGCTATTTCTGGCCATTTCAAAATGGCTACTTACATAAAATCTCGAAAACATTTTTTTTTAGCAGGAAAACGTTATAAATTTTGTGGTGAGAATAATCCATGATTTTATTTTTTAAATGACTACCTGGTGTAGAAAGAATGCAACATTTGTTGATAATTAATTCTTTCTAATACAGTTACAACGTGTTAAAAATGTGTGGATCAAATTTGAGACTGTGTGTAAATAAGGTGCTTTCTACCTGAACACTCCTGTCTTAATGTTTGCATTTTAGTTATTGTTGTAAACAAAAACTTACCAAATCAACTAACATATCATAATATAAAAAAAAACAAAACAAAAACCAAAACATTGTAAAATTGTTTTTGTAGATTATATTATTTTTTATTTATTTAACCTTTATTTTACCAGGTAAGCTATTAAAAACCTGTCCTTAATTACAATAAAGACTTGGGAAGTGGAGACATACAACGAGTTGAAAAAGCATCTTGATTAAAAAAAAATATTGAGACTTGTATAAATGTATTGATGAAGTGGTCTTACAAGATTACATTAGATGTCTGCTCTGATATAATTTACTTTATTTATTTCAAACATATTATAAAAACATCAGTAGATACATTTATCACTGATAACTATATCCAGTAGCTCAAAAGTCTATTTAACAAAACAATAAACGTATGAAATGAAGATAGGCAAAAGCTGAAGCTTATTTAGGCCTATTCCCTTCCACTGATTCAAAAATAAAAAAAGAGCAACGACAAAACTCCACACAAATATTCATATTATCAATATCATTACCTGTCTGATCATTTATTAATTATTTACACATCATAATAATTACATAATAAATAAATACCCAGACTTTGATCACAATTATGGGGCCTTAAACATAAACTCAAAATGACCATGTGACAGTTATCCATATAGTGATTTACTACAAAGATTGTAAATCATTGCTATGTATTTATATATGAATTGAGGTATGCTTGAACATTGCTTTTTTTTCTCAGTTGGTAATTAATTTCACAGTTTTACTCCAGTTACTATATTGTGGAAGCTTTTTAAAGTTGCTCTAACTGTAATTGTTTTGAAATTCAGTGTAGTCTGCATTGGTGCCCCTTCAAAAAACATTTTTTTTAAGTGATTTGGAAGTAAATAGATCTTATTTTATACAGAAATCCAATTGTCTTGAATGTAGTGAAGTCATATCATATTAGTATTCTGGATTTGACAAAAAGAGGATGGGTGTGGAAACGATATTTAGTGCAGTGAATTATTCTGATAGCCCTTTTTGTAATATATGCAGAGGATGGATGGTAGTGTTTCCCCAATAAATCTAGAGCGACACATGAAAAACCATAATAACCTCAATGCACGTTTCCTGAAAATCTAAGAAACAAAAGTCTTATTTAATGTAACATTCAATCATTGTTATTCTTTTATGTATTACTCTTTTGGAGGTTTTAAGGCTACCTGCTATAAACATAAAGTATTTTATATAGTTATAACAAACTTAAACAAATTTGTAAATTTTTTGCAAGAGCAAAATATAAATCTTATTCGCCTAAGAAACAGTTTAGTTTGTTATATTTTCGTTATCATTGCAACAAATGGCTCTGAAATGGGCTTTCGATGCATATTGACCCGACTGTAATTTCAATCTGAGACAATAAACCCTGTTTCAGTCCTTGAAACAGGCCTAATGTACGGTCAAGCCTACAGCGAAGATGTGTCTCCTTGTCGCAGGAAGGACCTAATGCATCCTGAAGGGCCCTTCACCTGCTCTCTGCTGCCTTGGTCACCATGGAGATTTTTCTATTTCTACAAATGATAGGGTTAAATAAGTACACATTCAGTTGAGCATGAACAGTAGCAACAACATGTAAACACTTGTGGGATGCCTGGAACAACAGCCAGCATGAAGAGCGACTAGATGTGATGCTTTGATATGCTTTTAAAAAAATCTCCTCCTTTTTTACCTTAGGTTGGAGCTTTCTTCTAGTAGCTGTTTATGGAGGAAGACTAAATGGGATATGAACTGATGAAAAAAAAAAGGACAGAAGAGCTGGTGGAGGGATGACATGAATGTAAAGGCTGAATAAAATTTAGGAATTAAGCAGCACTTAATATTCTTTGGGCCCTTGAGCCCATTAGGGGGAGCGCCACTCTCTCCAAATTAGAGTAATGAGGAGTTTGGTATCCAGCTACATGAAAAAAGACAAAATGAAGGAGGGTGGGTGTGGGATCAAGACGGAAAACACGTGGTTACTTGAGCGGGAGCAGGAGAGGGCAGAAATCACCCCATTTCAATCGTACGAGTCTAATTGCCTCTATAGGTTAAGGAACGGTTGTTGATAAGCTTGTGTGCAGAATATGGTTGACACACTCTCCAAGGCGCTGGGGGGTAAACAGAATGGGGAGCAGTGGAAGTGGGGTGTCGGTGATAAGAAAAGACTGAAGCAAGAGACCGAAAGAAAGAAAGAAAGAAAGAAAGTCAGACAGAAAGAGAAGAGAAATTTGAATCACGCACGGCTGCTATGATCGCAGCGTGTGTCCATCTCTATTCCAACCAGACCACCCGCTTGGCCTCCAGGGAGTGGATGTGTGTATGTGCGACAGACAAGTGTGTGCTTTGGTCAGCGAGCGCGCCGATGTGTGTGTCGGCGCACTCTTGCGTGTCGCGGGAGCTCTCCCAGCAGGAGTGAAAGCACATGGGATGAGGGGCACATGCAGAAAAACACACATTTAGTCATAAAGCAGTTTCTCAGCAGAGGTTTTTCCCAGAACCCGTCTCAGATCTGAGTTACTGAGGGGGAGAGAGGCCTTGTTACCTCTGAGAATAAAGGAAAAAACTGGCAGCACCACAATGCAGCCCCTTTCTAAATACACAATTAAAAGCCAACTTCACCTTTGACCAACCCTTAAAAGATCTCAATTTGAATAGTTTTTCATCTGTTAAAAAAAAAGAGCTTATTCATCATGAAAAATACCAGGAAAATATGTAGAAGTTAAACGCTTTTCATTTAATTATTAATTACCAAATTACTTGTTTAGTCAGAAATGTGTCACAAACAGAAACCCCTATAAAATCCCAGAAGGTATCTACATTTTTTTTCTTAAGTTAAATCATTTTTGTGGGTTTATTTGCAGTTTTGTAGATTTTTAATTTACAATTTTATTAACCCCTTAATGAAACCTCATGACACAAATATGCATCAAACTATTTTGGCTCCAAAATTATATGTATTCAAAATCAATCAAAAACATATTTTTTTTCTCATTGCTGGATATAAATTCAGCGGCCAAGAAATTAGATATATTATTGACAATAATAGAAAAAGAAAAAAATCCTTTTTTGTCATGTAAAAAAAAGGACACTGTCATTAAATATTCAGCTCTGTCTTAAAAAATGTCCATATATCAATGGTCAATCTTATGTCAAAACATTTCTTTAAAAAAATCAATCAAACATTTTTATTATTGTAATCATAAAAAAGGATATCTGAACAAAAAATTATATTTTAATGGAGGTCAAAGTTTGGACATCCTGCTTCTTATTAGCTATTAGCATTGAGACACTTTTTTGTGGCATCTACCAGTCGCTTTAACAGAAATAAAATCCTTTAGAAATAATATTTCATTCAAAGCTTTAAACAGGCTTACATTTTTTTTCATTATACCACTTGGATCACACATTGATGTTCAAATTGATAGTAAACGTATCCAAACATGTGAGAAAATATAAATAATGTGCCCTAATTTTTGCCTATGACTGTATGATTAAAGGATGATCAGGCCACAGATTTGTAGCTTTGTGCAGAATTTCTGTGTTTACTTGTATTTTTCACGTCTTAAAGTCCCTTCCTACCTGGGGGCAACAGTTGTAGTCATCTCAGAAGTACAAATATAAGAACATTTTTCTGTTTTTAGCCTGAACCCTTAGCATCTCATTTTGTGTCGTGTGAACGTCCATCTTTCTAATCTGATTACTGCTTCTGGGCTCTGTACTTGTTCTGGAAACATACCTGACCTCTGTCCAGAACAATTACCTTTCCAGATCATCTGCTGGTGTGAACACGTTTGTTAACTTCATTAGACTGTCAGCAACACCTCATCTGTCTGTTTGTTTTGTCAGTTATTTATTAAAACCACTGCTAATTCTATTATTTTGCACCTCCTCTCATAACATCATCTAACATCTGCCAGTAGGTTTCTGGATGCAAATGTTATCAACAAGTAGGAAAGTCCCTCCTTTCCTTTTTTTTAAGTGTTTCTTTCTACATCCCTTGAATTTTTCTTGACTGTAACGTTCCAGTTCATTCTGAAAAGAAATGCTCTTGCAGATGTAAAGAGCGAGTTAATGAATATTCTGGTTTGGAGTGAGGGGAAATGAAATCTAAAGAAAATAGAAATGCATGCGGTTTACTTTCTACACACTAATGTGTCTATATTGTGTGGTAAAAAGTTAGGCTTCAATGTGTTGCAATATAGCAGCAAACAATAAGTTATAACCAATTATAAAGGGAAATTTTAAATCCAAAGAATTATGTCAAGAAAAAAAACACAACAAATATATAAAAAAAACAATGTGAAACTAGTCTTTTAAATCTATAATTCATGTTTTTTTTTCATATTTACATTTTTGTGTTCCAAAGAATGTTTTTTGTTCAAAAAATCTCTGGTGCAGCCAGATGATCTCACATTTAAATGAGGGCAAAGAGCATCTTAAACCTAGTTACTGCATAATACAGAGGTACTGTTGCTGCAATGCTGCTCTTTAAATAGTTTTTTCGCTTCTTTTATTTTTGGCATTCCATGATCATAAAAAGATGCAACTCCCTTTATGGAGCTCTTTCAAACAGTCTTTATGTTTAAGGGGTTCATCCAAAGACTGGGAACTTTGAGAGGATTGATGCATAAATGTGAACTTGAAAATAAAATAAAATAAAATAAAGAAAAAAAACCTATAAAATAGGTTAATGAGCAAAACATGCTCTTCTTTGGAACAGTTTGAAAAAGCAGAATTTTCATTTATTTTCACTTATAATTTCTGATTAAATTGATTGATTTAAACATTTGCTTTTACATTCTATTTTACTAAGAATTACTTTCCCTCTTAACCTAAAGATTTAAGAAATAAAAATGTACTTGTAAAGGGTCAAAAAGCTCAACCTATGTTTAAATTTTCAATTAAAGAAAGCACAACAATAATATTTGTCCAAAAATATTTACTGTTGCTTTAGAGTCTGTTTTCTTGCAATTCTAGGACATCGTGTGCAAAAATCAACTGATGGAAATGTGTTGATTTTTTTTTTTTTTGTGCAAAGAAATAGGAACATGATTACTGTTTAATGTTTTCAAGAAATTCTTTATTACACAAAAAGATGAAATATACCATAACATTTCCACCTGAGACATTTTTGTACTTTTTTTCTAAAACAGTTTAGATGTTACTTCTAATTTCAGTTTGATCATTAAATGTATTTATTTACATTTCAAAATACAGCTAATATTAACATCTTGTTGACTAAATCTTTCACTATCTCTGAAAATACCCAAAGAATAACAATAAAAAAATCTATTAATCTTATTTTTTTAAATAAAGACTTTTTTGGACACAAAGCTCAGTTTTGTTTCTAAAAACATAAATATTCAAAGGCAAAAAAGTAATTTTGCAACATATTTTTTTTGCTTGTCATTTGCAACTATGACTTGCAAAATTAGCTAAATAAGAAATAATAATTATGGCTTTATAGCGATGAAATGTTTATTTTTTTAAGGGCGCAAACACACCAAACAAGAAAAATAAATTCTGTTCTTTTGGGACCTAACACTTAAACAATAAAATAATTATTGAACTAGAAACATTTCTACGTTTCTTGAACTAAACCTCTTATTCTTTATGAAAGGACTGAGGGTGACACAAAGTCCTAAAAAGTGTCAGTCTTTGATGGCTCATTTTAATGTTCCCTCTCAATGGATGTGTGAAATTCACACGTGTGAACAGTCCTCCTGCCCACGAAGAAGGAGCCATCTGACCTTTTACTCATGCGCTTTTTTAATGACGAGTGTGTCATTTGCTGTTTCTATGACTGCATGCCTGTCTCACTCGCGCATATGTCAGAAATCTGCGGCCCAATAGCTTCCTCTTTGTTCCGTGGGCAGACCATGTGTATCACTTTTGATCCGTTTTAATGAGCCGCATTCTTGGAACGTTGGACTGAAAGTCAGAGCAGTTTGCCTCTCTTGGCATCAGCAGGCCTGAGGAGCACCATGCGCTCATTGTTGGAGGAGAACTAGAAGTCAACAGGGACATCTACTGGATAATTTATAAATATCAGCAAAGCAAGAAAATGTGCTGTTTTGGCTAAGTAAATTTAACAACGTTTTTATTTAAATGGTTAAAATTATATCATGAAACTCTTAATTACTGGCTTTTTCTGTGAAATATTACAGCACAAACTTAAAATAAATTCATACAACTCACAAAACAAGACATATCCCTATTGGTGCTTTTTTGGTATTGAATAGAATACAGTAAATAAAAGCATTAAAATAAAGGGAATACTATGGAGCCCCTAAAGGGATAACGAAGTAAAAAAAAATGTTTCTAAAACTTGAAGTAAAAAAAAATATTTATTTATTTTTTCTAAAAATTTAGGTAAAAAATAGTTTTATTCTGGTGCGCACTAGATAGTGACTTATTATTATTTTTTTTTGATTGAAGTTAAAAAACAACAACATTTTCTGGTTACTAAGTGGTGCGTACCAGATAGTAACCCCCCAAAATAATTATTTTTTCTGCTTCAATTTTTGTATTTTTTTTACTAACTGGTGTGACCAGATAGTAACCATATTTTTTTAATCATATTTTATGAAAAAAAAAAAAATTTGTACTTCTTTGTCTCTTTGGGAGCTCCATAGTACACAAATTTAAATCAATAAAACTACATTTTAGTAAAACATTAACAAGAAAATATATATAATATTTTTTAACCTTTTTTGTGCTTTGATATCTTTTTTTTTTACTAAAACAAGGACATATTTATACCACTAAAATAACAATTGATCATAATCTTAAGTTGGTGTGTAAATGAGGGTACATTTAACTGATTTATTTTATCATAATACATAGTGGACCCAATTCATTTTATACAAATATATTATTTTACAAGTGTATTCAATGAAATGACTGACACTTCTACTGCTATTTTTCTTCTTGTTTGCAGGTATTCATTGTGCCAGACTGCAGTTGAAGTGTTTTGGGGGTGTGAGTGCGCAGCAGCCCAGCAGGCTGCTCTGGGTGAATCCTCCTCCAGCCGTCACGTTCAATGGCTCATGCACCGTCACGCTGCAATTTAAGCACAGCCTCACTCTGAATCACACTCATTATTATCCTGCATCAGCTTCCCTCATCCTAAAGTAGCTTGGATGAATGAAAGATGCTTGAAAAACACAAAAAAATCCAAACACATTTACAAATAAAACCCCCGTCACCTGCTATAAAGTTGAGAGCAGCATTGAAGGACTTCAGCACGGCCGGTTATGTTGCTGTTGAACTCTGCGTTCAGTAAAAGTGGACAATCAGGGATGTATAACACACCTGAAACAGAGATAAATTAAAATATGTTAATATATATTTCTGAAAACTATTTAATGGATATTTTGTACATTTGTTACAGACTAATGATTATCTCTGTGCAACATTAGCTTGTTTTCTATTCTGGTGGAGACAAAAACTGAAGAATCTGAACTCATAAAGCTTAAGCTAACCAGGAAATGAGGTCACAGATTCTTAATTAGTCCCCAAAACAGAAGTAAATCAGGAAAATCAGTGCCTAATGGCTAACGTAGTTTCTGAGAATCTCAAAAGAACACGGAAGACACTCTGTAGGAGACAAAAGTTATTGTACAACCTGTTGGGAATTTTGCTTGAGCGCACATATAAACTTACTTCTAACCACACAAAATACACATTTACAGTCTATATTTTGAGGGTAAACACATTTCAACACTTGCACTTTTTTTCTTTTTTACACATGCTTTATTTTTCCCGCTCAAAAAGAAGGAAAAACCTGTTTTTTTTTACTCTGAACCAGTTTTTTTTTCTATAATAAAAACTATTTTTTATTAATTTAAAGTGAACAAATGTGAAAATCAATGAAACCTAATGTGGAAGGAATTCTTACATTCAAAACTGTTGGAGAAGCTGTTCAATGCTTTCAATTAATCAATGGATTTGATAAACTGTTATATTTTTTAATTGAAAATCTATTTATATCTTGATTATTTCAAACAAAAAAGTCCTGGTACTAATTTTTTTGAATTAGGTTTGATTATGTCTATGGAAATAGAAAAACATCACTTCACACCATGACTAGGTTTCATATACATCCTTTTACTTCTATTGTTAGAAAACAATTACTCTGACATATCCTATATAATGCAGTCCTTCCATGTGTCTGCTGCAGGAATCTGTCCATATTGTTAAATCATGAAGTGTTTTGTTTCCTGTGTGAACATGTGGGTGGTATGAGAGGAAACAGCAGGTTTTCACCAATTATTTTTTTATTTATATATTTTTTATGCAGATGCTTTGTGCTAAAACACCTTATAGTTAGTGAAAGTAATAAGAAACCCAGCGAGAAACAAACAGGTTTTTAAGGAACTTTTTTAAAGCACTGTAACAACAATTTACAGACTAATAGATCTTATTTAAAATACTGGAAATAGAAACATTTTATTGGATGTTTTCAGGAAAATATAGTTATATTCATGTTTCATGTGTGAAATGTGGAAACATTTAAGTGTTTGTTTGCTCTAGAAAGTTGTCGATGCAGACATTTTTCAGAGAAGTGAGGTTTTAAACATAGTTATGTGATAATTCTAAACAAAATGCACAAAACGAACCTGCAATACAAGCCGTCATGAAACAAGCAACACTGCCTGCAATCAGAGCTCTTGGTCCAACTCTGGAGATGTCAGATCTTTTGTTTGGAGCCATTGCAGCTAAATGGATAAAAAGGAAAAAGTTTATACAATTAAATAATGTAAAAAATAAATCTTAACAGCATCAACTTCATCAGCTGACACCACATAAAGCTGTCACACCCAAACTAAGATGTTTTGTTTGACAATATTTTCTCCTTATTTTACACTGAACACATCTTTACACATCAATCAAAGTTTTAGGCTGTTATATTATGTCAATAAAAAAAGGGTAAATCAAATGATTTGTTTGTGTTTTCTGGTTTTAAGTAAGTGTTTTTATCACTCTGGTTGCTGTACTCACACAGAGCCCCGATAGACATCCCCAGGGAAGCAATATTAGAAAATCCACACAAAGCGTAGATTGCAATCGTTTCAGAGTGAACCTGAAGAAAAAAAAAGGATTGAATGTAAAATGGTTATTAACTCATTTCTGCTGAGTGAGAAAACACACAAAAAACATCATAACAAGAACGGTCCTGCAGGGATTTCAACCTTGGTGGTGGAACACTAATTACAATACATGCAAAGAGAATAAGAGATGCATTGACCAAACCAAGACACAAAAGGCCAAAACAAAAGAGGTGATGGGAGCAGATGACCTGAAAGTCTGAAAACCAGAGACTGAAATGATGATTAACTGAAATGAAGACATCAAAGGATTCCTGTCAAACTGATGAGACTGTGACACGGGACATCTGAAAAACAGATAATGAGAGAAAATAACAAAACATTGCTGAAATTGAACAAAAGGACACAATCTTCACATCAAAAATGCATAGAAAGAACGTTTTAAAACTGCAAAAATAGAAGAATAGAATAGAAGATACTAAATTAATCTCTGTGGAGAGAAATTCCATGTCTGGTAGCTCATCCATGCAAACCAAGAGTCACACTCAGGAACAGATAAAACGAAGATAAAAACAGATTATTGGAAATAATAAAAACACGAGTGTCACAAATAAAAAGACCAAAAATAGTAATAATAAAAGAATAAATTAGATGTCAAGTTCTTTATCCTCGATCGCTAAAGACCCACCCCAATAAAAAAACATATTTTAATATGTTCATTTTACTCACTATGGAGGACATGAAGAAAATAAAGGCTAAACCTGTTTTTTGAGTATTTATTTATTCAAATTGAATCAAAAAATTGTGAAGAGCTTGTTGATGTTACGTACAAACAGGCCACAAGCTCCCTGCTCTGCTCCGTTCTGATGCATCCACTTGCAGACAAATAGATCCATGCACGTCTTTGTTTTCCTCGTCTGAACTGGAGTCTGGCTCAAAACTGTACAGCTGAATAGCTTCGATATTACTCAGTGCTATAGTTGTACTGCTAATGTTAGATGGGGTGTGTGAGGGGCTGTAAGTTAGCAGGAGAGCATGTAAACAAAGGGTTGATGGGAAATAAGTGGAAGGTGAACTTATGATGAACTACAGAAACTTTGGTTCTACAAAACATTACAGGTTTTTTTTATTTTGCTTTAAACATTAAAATCAGAATTAAAATAACACTGGAAACAGTTTTCCAGTAGATCAACAGATGGTCACAGTGGGACTTTAACTGTTGTACTTTGAAGCCAAATTTTTCATTAAGATTATAAATGCCCCATTTTAGATTCTTCAAGGTATGGAACAATTTTCTTTTTGACTTTCACACTTTATTAAAACATATATGTAGACTGCGGTGCAATTTTTTGGATAAAAAATATGTTCAACTTATCTGCATTCACACATGCACAGATAACTGTAATACATTCTAGCAAAAAATAGGTCACTTTATGTAGAATTATGCTAATATGTAACATAAACTGTCAGGTGATTGTTATTTTATCAAAGCTATTGAGTTAAAGTTTGACTGAGGGCAAAATTGAAATTCTATCAACTTATGATTAAAAACATATGAATAAAAACAAACAATAACCTCCCCCTGCACATTCAGAGAAAGCCATGCTGTCAAAAACGATCCACACTTTACATGACAGACAATAAAAATGTAAATGAGACTTACTGAGATGTACTGCTTAACATCATTCACGTATTCCGGCCCGCCTGCCTCCCTCCTCTTTATGAACTCTGACAGCCTCTGGTAAGCCACGAACTCATTGAGAAATGTCTTTAACCCAATCAGTTCAGCCACAAGGAAGCTGTCATCCCAGGAAACACCCATCATGAAGGACAGGGGCATGAACACATAGGAACAGATGAGCTGATGAGACAAAGAAGGAGTCGACATCATCATGTCAGAAACATGAAGGAAACTGTCTGTATGATGAGAATTGTTGTTTTTCTTTGGTCAGAGACCCTCACCGAGAAGCTGAGCTGAGGATAATCGAATAAGCCACCAAGCCAGGAGAGGACGGCATCTAAAAAGGCCAGCAGTGCCAGGAAGGCAATGATGTTTGTTATGATGCTCCCTACCAAACGAACGGTGCGAGACGCACCTTGAGACGCCGCCTCTAACAGGTTCTTATTCTCTCTGAGGAGACACAGTGACACCTTTCAAGAATTTAATAGAGTCTTATTAAAACAACTGAGAATCATCTGCAAATAAACACGGACATATAAACACAATGCTTCTTTGGGTTTCTCTAACTTCCTAACAGTTTTGATGAAAACATCTAAAAGTTGTTGAAATTTTTGAAAACACCCTAACTACTTCTTCTAAAATTCGGCTAAATAAGTACTTTCTAAGAATGTGTTATTGTGTGCATGACACAGAATGCATTTTTGTGCATAAATGTTAAAGAACTTAGAAATACGTTTTGAGTGTTGGTGAAAAATATTGTTTTTAATGTTTGTCACTCATACAAACTGACACATACTGGTTAAGTTGGACCACGAAATAAAAAAAGAAAAGGTTTGATGTATATTCTTACAAAAATCCAAAGTTTTGTTAAATATTAACGATTAGTAGTAGTAGTAGTAGTGATGTTACCAACGCCTTAATAAACCAATGTTTTATGTTTCCAATGAAACATGCAGGAGTTTGTTTTGCTGCTATCTTCTGACAGATAAATTGGTTATTTTTGATCTCCTACCCATTCATAAGTTTGAGGTCCTTGTTAGAAATGAAGACAGTTTTGTTTCTTTCAGGCCAGAATATCTTGGCGATAGCCAATGATGCTGGAGCAGACATCAGTGATGCGGTCAGCAAGTGTGTTGCATCAACCTTAAAAAGAAAGAAAAAATAAAGATTAAGTTTGCAGTAAGAACAAAAAAGAAAAAAAAGAAAAAACATCCATAAGTTCAAACACACTTACAAACTAAGAAAATGGGCAAAACACAGAAATATAGGAACATAAACTGCAGTACTGGTGGTGTTACAGGATCAACTTGTTTCCCTGTAACGTAATTAAGAATATTAACAAATTATTAACATATTAAAGCTGGTAAAAATGTTTTTTTTTGTTTTTGTTTCTTATATTTAGTTTTATCATGCTTTGTTTTCTTTTAAAGGGACAGACTTAAATAAGCTAATCTTCTGCCTTCTCCCTTTCAAACGTCTGTATTATTTTGTTGTTATCCACTCTGTGTGCCATTTTGCATATACTTTACTATTGACACGTTTGAAACACATTAAAATAAATAATGTATAGTAAAAATAATATACCTCATTAAAAAGAAACTGTTTCTCATCAGCTTACTTTAAATTCTTGAGATTTCAGGACATTAAATATATTTTTGTTTTGATTCAAAAGTTAAAACAACAAATTCAGTAGATTTTTATTTTACTCTTTGGTTTAATTTATAATACTGAAAATCCGAGTTACTATTAAGTTTAGCCATTAAGTAAAAAACATACTTGTGATTAAAAAAATTAACGATGAACAACTAACAATAGATGACTAATTTTTGGTTTAACGCCAAGTTCTTCAAGTTAAATGACATGCCCCCATGCAAAAATAATTCATTAACAAGCTGTTTTATCGTTCTTGCAAGTGTAAGGATATATATCAATTCTTTTATGTTGTTTCTAAGCAAATCTTTGTTGCTTAGTCGTGGCCACATACTTACTCCCAAGGAGATAAAGGCTCCCAAAATGGTGCCGGAGATGCTGGCAAAGCCTCCAGTCATCACAGCATGGATCTCTGAGACAGTGAGTTCACTGATGTACGGGCGAATCAGGAGAGGCGAGTCCGTCTGATGAACACGCAAGTAAGCCAGATTGAACCCCCAAATTATCAGTAACTAGTGTTTTGAATTACAGATGCTTACCAGTCCTAGAAATATGTTTCCAGCTGCGACCATTGACTCTGTTGGAGACGTTCCCATGGTAACCTGCATCACAAATCCAATCTGCAGAGGGAAAATTACAGCATCATAGGAAGTCAATGAGATATATAGTAACTGTAGAGATTTTGAGACAAAAAAAATCTATTAATATAAATGTTTACCTATGTAACTAATATTAAATCAGTTTGAATACTTTTTTTGTGTTTGTTTTTCTTGCCTTGCAAATCAGCCAGGGCATGAAACCAACATAGTAGAGGATGGAAATGACAGAGCTCAGAAAAACCAATATCGGCATCACCTGAACAAGGAAAAAGTCTTCAACAGACATTTATTTAAAACTCAATACCTCAATTCTAAGTCTTGTTGTGAAAATAATCAGTAAGAAAAAGCAAAAAATAAAACAACTGCTCATGTTTGTCTGTAGTGTTGCAGTCGTACCCTGAAGACAAAAAAGTGGTCTGTGAAATTGTCACCAAACACAAATTTTGATCCAGCATCTGTGAATGACAAAAACATCTGCAGAGGAGATTTTTTTAGAGGCATTGTTAAACGAAAAATAAATAGACAAATCTTGTATGCATGTGTGTGTACACACCTCTACTTTGTTCCCAACCCATGTTAGTGCTTGTAAGCCAAACTCAGTCCTCAGGATGAGCAGACCAAAGACAAACTGTAGTCCAATCCCACTGATTAAAGTCTGCCATGACCACTAAAACAACAAAGTTTAATTTAAAATTATGTCCAAAAAAAAAAAAAGAAAAGAAAAAAAAGTTCACGTCTTACCTTGAATGGGTGTTTGGAGAAAACTATCATTAAAAAGACAAGAAGCAGCAAGCCACCAAAGGACACCAACTGTCTGGTCCCCCTCTGGGCCGTGTCCAGAACAAGCCAGCAAACCACAGCTGCCAGTAGCAATACATACACCATCCTACAAGATGTAGAGATTGAAAATGAAGTAAAAAAGGAAGGATTGCTTTATTTTGAACCCAAATACTGTTTGTGAGGGGAGAAAGAAATCAAAAAGTTGTGTTAAAGTCTACAAATTCAACTTATTTCCCCATTTCTGCCTCCACAAAGTGATTAATCTGATTTTTTCCCATTTGTTTTTCTATTATTTGCTGAAGTGAAACATAAAATTGAAGCTGATCTAAATAATTGACATTCAAACAAATAATTCAGGATCTGCACATAGAACAATTGTTTAAACGTTTTTTGTAGGTAAAAAATAGCTTAATTTTTACAGCCAAAATGTCTAAATATCACTCAGAATTTTATATATATATGTTTTTTTATTCACACAACCAATTTTACTTTGCTTTTGCTCCCTTTAACCATACTGTTTTCACTCAAAGCTTTTATCATTTCTTTTTTTTTTAAGCTAAGTTACAATCTTGTTGCTAGGAGACAGAAAAATTCTCAACTTTGTACAAAACCACATTGTATGCCATTTACATCAAATCAACCAGATTTGTGATTTGGTTCTTGACAAGATGAATAAGATAAATAAGATATGTCTCATTTCTCACCATCTGATCCAAAACCAATTTCTTTTGAGAATGTTTTTGACCGGAGCGAGAACCTCCCACACCTGGTCGCCATAGCGCTCCATCACCCAATCCCAAACCAGGAAGAATATGGTTACCAAGGAGATGACCAGCAGCCCCACAGCACGATGAAAGTTCACAACACAGGCTGCAGTAACCATAGCAACAAAACCTGAAACAAAGATGCACTTATTAACAATTAAATCTGCAGCCTTGTATTCCTTTATACTAATGCACTTTTTCCTTAATCTTATTTAATTATCCTTAATTATTAAAATCATTCAAACAGATAAAAGGATGTATATGATCAGCATTTTTAAGAGATTACTTTGCCATAGTCTCACACATTACATTTTATGTAAATAGGACTTATTTCGTAGATGAGTTAGCTTATAACATTATTTACCTGCTTTATACTAAATGCAGGACAAGTAAATGACCACAAAGCAGTAAAACGAAAGAAAGCTAATACTATCTCTTGACAATAAAACATTAAATTGACATATTTTGTAAAATCAGACAACTAATATTTAGACAGTGAGACACACAGACATTGTTATAGCGATGGTATCAAAATAGCCACATCCTTTTACTAAAGGAAAACAAACCAATATTTTTAGTTTTTTTATTTAAATACTTTGTGAAAGAATTGAAACTACAACATATTTTATTATTCTACTGTTGAAATGTATAGTTTAATAAACACTCAATCTGAGAATGAAATACATTTTTTTTATTTATGTATTGCAAACAAAACAATAATGTCAATGTATCATAATGTTAGAAAATATTCATTTAATATAATATTGACTTTAGTGTTTTTGCTCTGAAATGCATAAATGAGGGTTTTACTAAATTAATCTGACAGTGTGAGCAATATCAATATTAAATAAGTTATATTATTGATGCATCTCTTAAAGAATCATTACAAAATTGAGTAACTGTCTGAATATTTGACTGCAATCAAACAACAAACTCCTCATGACTTTGCAGGACTGTATGTCAACACTTAACATTTTAAGGTTAGCAGACAGAGAATAGTTTTACTGAAGTTATATTTTAACAGATAACAAACCTGCTGCTAAAACCAGGTTTATGATCAGTTGAATCTTGGTTTTGTGGCTTCCCAAACAGCTCTGAAGGGCTTCAAGTTTCCTCTTAAGGAAGCTAATCTCACAAAGGACACACAACAATAAAAGACAGCATCAGCTCAGTTCACTGTATGATCAGAAAAACGACTTAAAACAAATTAATATTTAAATACAAAAAAAAACAAAAGAAAGCCTATAAACTTTTTGTCGTTGTCTGTTATGTTGCACGTATGTGTTGTGGTTCCAGAGCCACACTCCTCATTGATGCATACATGATTCTGTCAAAACACAAGCAGGAAGTAAAGTTATAGTACACAGAAAGTTTCAGTAAAACAATGTTTCATCATCAGTGAATATTTTGTGATTTTTTTTTACTGTGTTCAAAGACAAATGACAATAAAACGTTCCTACCTCCAGTTCAAAAGCCTCGTTATCATTTCCTTGTTTCACATTTTCCTTTTCTGATTTGCTCAGTTCCATTTTTTTTCCTTTTTGCTGATGTTCAAATACTTCCAGGACACTTAAGATATTTTTTAAAGGTTAATCCCTTCTTTTCTTTGTTGTCTTTTCTTTAATTTAATTATGATCTAATTTTGCTGTCTTATTATGCTGTTGTCATATTCAGAAATGAAAGCTTGATACAAGATTGGAGCAGAAAATACACACTTGAACCTTGCTTCAACAGATAAACCTAAAAATACAGAGGTGGACTTAACCATTACTAGCATGTAACGGGGGCTCTCATGCATTCTTGGTAGTAAACAAAGTCTTTACATTTATTTTAAACTTTGTGTTACTTATCCATGCTGTGTAAACTGTAAGTAAAGTTGCATAGTTTTATTTTATTTTATAGTTTTTTTAGTGCAATTTTAGCCTTAGCCACCCTTTATGTGACACAGTGGACCAGTCCAGAAAGAGCCGAATCAGCAGAAATGTTTTGGAGAGACCAAAGTTAATATGTGACCAAAAAAAAAAACAAAAAAAAAAAAAACAATAAAATTTTTTGGCAAGGCGCAAGTGAAAGCAATGTTGATATTTGAAAAAGATCACAGTTTGCACTTAATGCTTGTTGTTCTATAATTTGGTGCTACAGTAAGTTATTTGATCAATCAATAAATACAAAGCAAGATGGTCATTAATCATTTAAAACAGACATTTAAAAATATTTAAATTATTTTGCAATTAAAACAAATAAACAAAAACCATTAGGTTTAATCATTAGTCTGGTAAGTTATAATTTTATATATAAAAAAAACAAAAAACATTGAGAGAATGAAAGTATAGAGCTCCATCCATTTGCTCCTATTGAAATTCAAATGTATTAATTTGGCAAAACTGCAAAAACTAATACAATCTACTATATTAGCATTGCTGCACAATCTAATTTTAAACCTGTTTTTATTCATAAGTTTTAATTTAGAGAATCAGAAGTAAAGAATAAAATATAATCATCTAACTGTATAAGTTTTCAAACAGGTGTTTTTGTAGTTTCAACAACACACAAAGCAGTAAATCTTGTTGCAATTCTGCGACAAACCACTTCAGCTCCCAAATTAACTAAATGTAGCATCTATTTAAAAGCAAAAAGTGACTTTTTTTTCATAGCTGGAAATAAATTCAGGCGTTAAGAGGGTTGAAACGGAAGCTCCTCATTCACTGTAAGAATGTTTCTGCAGCCACTAGAGAGCAGTAGAATACAATTATTTGAAGACTTTTCCATGTTTGCATGTTCTTTTAGTCCACAACAAAATCTTGTTGAAGATGCAGTTCAGAGCTTTAAAAATGGCAGCTCTTACGTCATGTATTTTTGGTGGTTCAAATGATTAATTCTTTGTTATCTTTGTTCACATATAAAGGTAGCCTAAAATCTTTTTTCAAGGCTTTAAAAAAGGTTGAAAGGATCATTCATCTTGGAGTCTGACCACATGCTAAAACAATTATCCATGTAGAGGCCAAGACAGCAAAAGAGACAAAGTAATACTGTAGAAACTTTTGGCAGTGTGACATATCCTTATTCAAATGATCCAGTAAATCAATTTCATATGGAAGAACTAAATGAAAGAATTAGGATTTGTATTAAAACTGCATTTATAGAATTTTGTTTAATAGCTAATAGTACAACAGGTTCTAACATTGATGAAGACAAGATGAGTTAAAGATCAACTAGTGTTTGAATAATTCCAAATATTGGTTCACTTGAATGTGATGAAATAGTCAAAGCTCCTTTAATTACAACCAATGAGTATTACATTGTGTAATACACCGTAATAATTACTGAAAGGTTTTGATTACAATCACTAAAGTATTGATTTTATTTACTTGATTTAAAATATGTAGCAATGTGTTCTACTGATAATCAATGATTATTACGTATTGGTTACCTAATGTGGGAATTATTAATGTAATAATTCTTTCAGAAGTCAATCAATAAGCACTCTACTGTTACTTGAAAACTTGATTTGTAATGTGTAGGGAGGATTTCTGGATTAATATGAAATTGTATTCTCATGATAATCAATGAGGATTACATATTTGTTACAGGATGTGTGATTAATGTTACTGTTTATTGGAATCATGAAATATGTTTTTGTAAGATTAATCAATAAGCACTCAACTTTGATACTTAAATAAAGAAAACAAAACACTTGCATTTGATTGGATCAGAACCAGATAACAAAAATTTTGAAAAACTGTCAAATTAAGTAACTAAGTAGTGGTGGGATTATATAAATCTGCTTCTTCCCACTCCTTGTCAAGCAATTAGTTAAACTCTACTTGACTTTAGCTAATAATTACCATGTTTAATTAATCAAATGTGACATGAGTGTCTTTGCTTTCGTTTATCTTTTATTTTCTAATCAATATATTTCAATTTTTCTGTAATGAGTTTGAAAACTCTGATTTTTTTGTTGTGTATTGTCTGCAATCTATGCTTGAAATAAACATCAATCTATCAGTTTTCAATCATTCATAACTTTTTGCAAAACTCTGTGTATGCCAAAACATATTAGAGGTAACTGTCGAAATATGTGTATCATAGTTACTGTTCATTGTACATATCACTTGTTTATGTGATGCTAATGTAGCAGTAAAAACTAGGTGCACCTGCTGCAAATACTTTTTTAATTCTCCTGATTGCCAAAAGGGTTTGGATTCAGCTTATAAAGGCAGAGCTGCTTTGTGCCTGATATACTCTGAAGGGGGACTGCTCACTGGGCCTCAGGTTCCTGGCACATTCAGTTTGGACACCTGAAGTCTTTGTGTATGGAGCTGCAGCACAAGGTGTCCCGGTGCCTTCACTCTAAAGGTCATGTGACTTTCAGGCTGCACAGATGGTATGTTTGGCCCTTCACCCTGTGCTTCTCAAAGTTAAGTGCTGCTCTCCTCCACAGGGTTGGAGCACGAGCCCCTGCTGCTTTGCCTTGCCTTGTTTTGCTTTTGCTTTTTTTTTTAAATTTTATTCTGTTTACGTCTGCCTGTCTGCTGGCCACCATTCTGACTGGTCACTGCACAGGAGCCACTTTTAATCTTCTTTGCATAATGGTTTAGAAATGAAGAATTTCAGTCAATTTCCCCTCATTAATTTTATTTAACTGATCCCTGGTTGACAATGACACAGGTCAAACGTTTCCAGTAGGTTTGCACAGACCTGAGTTGCTAGTTTGGTCCATTCTTCCATGCAGATCTCCTCAAGAGCTGTGATGTTGTGGAGCGGACTTCCAACGCTCCTCCGGTGATTCTCAAAGTCGAGGCCTGGAGGCCCACCGGGTAATTTTATTTCAGATAATTTTATTTTATTAATGGTCTGATGTTATCTTGTGAATATTTCTAACTTGTATAATTCTGAGAAAATTTATTTTTACAGAGAATAAAATATGAAGTCATTTTAGCTTTACATTAATTTATTCTAGAATAATATTCCTGCCTGTTTTTATTCATAGTAATATTAAAATGTTGCATTTTCAATGTTTTAAAAATTAAGTTTTGGTGTGTTCAATAAATGATTTTCCTGCTCGGCCCGTGACCTAAGGTCTGTTTTGGATTTTGGCCCCCTGTGTGATTGAGTTTGACTCTCCTGCTCTACTGGATTGAGATGCAGAAATCGGTTAGACCACTCCAGAATGATGAAATGCTTTTTTAAGTGGCCACTCTTTTGTTGCCCACGGAAAGTGTTTGGGATCATTGTGGTCATTGCTGGAAGATCCAGACACGTTTAATCACCAATACTTTCACTGATGAGAGAAGGTTTTTGTCCAAAATGTCACCATACATGGCTTCTCATAATTTGGATCAGTCCCCTTTCAAGAAAACCAATTCCAACGCATGATGTTTCCACCCCCATGCTTCACAATGGATATGATTATTCTTGATGGTGAGTGGCGTTTAAAACAGAGTTTCAACTGGGTCTCATCTGATCACATGACGTTCTCCCAGTCCTCTGTTTCATCAGATGGTCTTGGTCATGGTAGAGAGGTCAAAATCTGTTTGTTTAAGGTGTGTTATACAAATAACATTTCAAACAGGTAATGAGTGTAGGACAGAACAACATGTTTGTGGGAGACAGAATTATTGCTTTTTTGTTGGAGCTAAATACCTTTTTTTCTGCACCATAAATTATTTAAAAATAATTTAATGTGATTTCCTGGAGTATTTTGTATATTATGTCTCTCACGGTTGAAGTGTTTCTAAAATGACAAATGTCTCCCATCTTTTTAGGTGGAACTTTTTTGACTACCAAATCCTTTCTTATCCTGCTGTAGAGAGACGTGATTGCATATGAAAGGGAAAAGTGAGTGAGGTTTGTTTTATTGTGGTTCGGAAAACATACATTTAATGCATCAACAGGTATAATTGAATCGTGATTATGAGACAGCATCACAGCGACAGAGCCAGGAGTTCAGGATCACAGTTAAAATAAATATTATTATGGTGTTTGGGGTTTTTAATCATAAATATTTGAGTAATGCAACAGCACCTAACAAATGCAGTGGTTGATTAGAGACGCACAACAAAGATGCATAATGAACTGAGGCTTTATTGGAATAATAATGGTTGTTGATAACGCAAAACAGTCGGTGATAGTCACTCACAGACATCACTATACGCCACATCTGTTCTGAAAATGTTGATCAAACAAAACTTCAAGAAATTTGATTTAAAATTATTCATAAAATTGTCTTTTTAAATGCAACCTCGACCAAGAACAGCTCTAATTCAAAAAATTAAGCAAAACCCTGTTAAGACTTTGCTGCACATTTTACATGTGAATGTTTCTGATGCTAAAATAATATACTTTTAAAAAAAAGTTAATCTTTATATCTGAATAAAGTTTGTGCTGGGGAAAACACAATCTACATATTTTCCTCTCAGTTGTTAATTCATCCATAAATTATGACAATTACCATATCCGCACTTTTAGACAAAAACAAAACTTTTCTATAAAGTTTTAAACAGTGCGCTCACCTTCTTCTACCTTTGAAAGTACCACCATAAACCCTTATTTCCTGCATTTTTTTATGTTTTAATTTTGTGTTTAGCGTAGCCTTGTGATAATAAGGAATTGAAAATACAAGTTACTTAACAGAAAAAAAGTTATTAGAAATGTATGGCAACAAAAAAGGTTAAAATAAACACAGTTGGGGCAGGATTTATAGGTTTGCCTTTTGTCACTCCCTTTTAGCCAGTAATCAAACTTGATTTGACAATGATTATATTTAATGGATTCAATGGATCATCATGTATGTATAAGTGAAAATATGTCTCTCTATAATTAGAATAAATTGTAATGTCAAGAAGATATTCATTTTACTTATTGTTGAACAAAATATCTTGAATTAATTTGAAATATCTATGATTTATTAATATTTTTGTCTTTTCCCTTTGTCTGTATTGGTGAGATTGATTTACATATTTCAGTCAACCAAAAACAATTGATCTAAATCAGAATGTCTTAACTATCTCTTATTTCCAACAAAAGCTAAATTCATGTAGCGAGAAAGTTAGGTGTGCAGTAAGGAGACCTCCTTTTAATGCATGGATTAAGATTGCCTGCAGTGATGCAACAGCACAAACAAAATATTGAAATTAAACAACTGATGTGCAGCAACAAGGGTGATTAATTTGCAACAGTATGCGTACATTTGAAGTAGAATGGTGTGATGCAACGACACAGCTCTAAAAACAATAGATGCAACTCAAATGTAAGGAAACTACTGAGTTGTTATCAACATCTCAGGAAAACAAAAACACGAATGTGATGTTGTCGCCACAGGGATTTATTGATATGAATGACTGCTCAACTGATTGAAAACAAAAGGTGTTTTGTCATTAGAAGTGATGGAGCTAAATTGGTAACAGTAATGGAGATACAAAGACCCACAACTCCTTAGCAGCAACACATTTGACTGTAGTGCAACAACTCTACAGTAGCAATAAATATCAATAACGCCAGTCTGATGCAACAACACAGGTGACCAGACATCTGTCAGCTATTACAAGGGGACAAAAGCTGCTTAAAGCAGGGTTCTTGTGAGACGGTGTTGTGACTGCTACACCCTGACTGCTACAGTATGTGCAGATGCGTACTCGCTCTCATAGGTAAGTATCTGCCAGATTGGGTGAAACAGGGCTCCATAATTGCGCTCCTTTATTCAGCTGCACTGCCTGTGCGTCAGCACATACGTCACATCTGAACTGCACACGGGGATGAAACACGGAGTAGGAGAGATGAGCACTCCTCATATGCTTTGGGCTGTTGCTGCTCAAAGGCAGATGGAGATGCTTTCTGAAAGGCAAGGTGAAACTCAGAGGAGCAGTACCGTTACAGGCTTCTCAAAGACCCACCCCCATGAAAATTGTGTTTTTTCTTATGATGGAGGACATATGTAAAGAAAATTGAGCTGAAATTTGCATTCATTAGTATTTTCAGAGGTGAATTTCTGATGAATTCTGGAGAAACTATGCCCTAGAAAGCTTTAATTTTGGCTTAAAATGGCACAATCATAATTAAAAGATCACTGGGAATGGTTTTAAAATAGATCAAAATTATGCTTGGAGTAAGTCTTTTAATCATAAAGAAGTGGCTGATCTACAGCAACCATACAACCTTCACTGCTATAGCATAATGTTGATGTAGTTTGGCTGCATTTTTTCTTGAAATATGGCATAATTATTTAATTAGATGATGGTTGCTCTTGTATATGCCAGCTAAAGACCTGATGATTAGTGATTGCTTCTCCGCCTCCCTTGTCTGCTGTGCACCTCTTGCACTTAAACTCCAACTCATTTGCAAATGAAGCCTTTTCAAGTTTCCATACATCTTAAATCCACCACTGAAACTGAAATTTGGCATCTGACTTGCTTGAAATCTGCAGGCTGCCTAGGGCTTTTTTTCCCTTCATTGATTGGCTGTGTACAGGTTTAGAGAGACCTGCTGACAATCAGATGGAAGCTACCATGGCAACCTCTGTGTTGATGAACAGGGTTTTCACGATTACCGCCTTAAAAAGTGACAGCACCTTGAACTCATTCAGCCAATGATCTGTCTGAGGCCATCAGCCAAATGAAACGAGGCAACCGGTTCACCTGGAATGTGTCAGGTAACATTCATTTATTTTATTTATCTAACCCTCATTTATACAGGCAAGACAGATTAACCCTATAACATCTGAGGTGATGCTTAAACACAAAATCTTTAACATAACTTTACCAAAAGCTGCCTCAAATTAACTCAAAATAACAGCATCCAGTGTGTTGTACATCAAGTGAATAAGGAAGTCTAATTTAGTGAGAAGTAGAGGTTACAGTGGTAGGTTTTGAGGGGAGCATTTGTTATAAATTAAATGGCAGAGGGGTAAATGGTCCAATTTTTTTCAGCAAATGCTGACTATCTGATCTGTAAATGATGTACCCATAATCAAACAAGTGGAGGATGGTCATTCGGACTAATGTTTTACTTGCAGAGTAAAGTAAAAGGAACAAATTCTATATATAAATCCTAATTTTGACTTAACTCTTACAGCTGTGGCCACTTTGGTTTTATCATCATTATTGTTTTTATTATTTTTTGTTCTGTTTTTTATTTCTGTCAGAGTAAGACTTCTCTGCGTTTTGGGATCTTTGGGTGTGTGTCTTTGTTGATTTCTTTCAGGTGTGGTGCTGGAAGGGTGTGGCTTAGATTGATCAGCAGCTAATGAAAGGAGGCCTTTAAAAGCAGAGTGGCCCTCCAGCCCATAAGAAGGGAGCTGGGTTTCACTCAGTCTCCACTGCAGCTTGGAGCTCTACTCCACCTGTTTTGCTTTGCATTTTTCTTTGTTCATTTTCATGTTGTGCTGCAGATCCCCTAGAGCAAAAAAGAGGGCATAACATACATTGGGGGTTGATTTGTTAATCCATCAGGATCCATTTTGGTGTTTATTTATTTATTTTTTGATTGCTTGAGTTTTGGTCGTGGGAGCTGCAAGCGTTTGTGGGAGTGGCTTTGTTTCTGTGTGGCTAGCACTCTGTGTAAACACTCTTGGAACAAACTTCTTTGGGGGAGGAAGTTCTATTTTGAGTAAGGGGTTGTTACGGCTGTGGCCGTATTTGTTTTTTTTTCTGTCTTTTTTTTCTTTTGTTCTGTGTTTTGTGTTTTATTTCTTACTTTATTTTTACTTCTCTGTTTTTTTTATCTTTAACTCTAAATGGTCAAAAAAGATAAAGCCTTGTCTAACCAGATTCCAAGATATTTACACTTTTGGGTAGCCATGGTGAAGCGGTAGGGCGGTCGACTCCTGATCGGAGGAGTCCAAGTTTGATTCCCGCCTTGCTCGCCCATGTGTTGAAGTGTGTTTGAGCAACACACTGAACCCCACATTGCCCCTGGTGGAAGGTTGACACCAGTCTTTGGCAGCGGAGCCGCCACCAGTGTGTGAATGTGTTTAAATGGGTGAATGAGTCTGTGACTGTAAAGCGCTTTCGACCTTCAAGGAAGGTAGAAAAACACTATAAAGTATACACCATTTACCATTTGTAACTTGATCTAGAGGAGAGCAGTTGGATAGCTCAGATGGTTAATGAGCTTCATCCTGTTTGGGTCCTTAGGCAAGACCCCTCATGCTGCCTATGAAGCCTTAAGTAGGACTAAGCCTGGATTTGCCTGAGCCGGTTCCCAGCCTGGATAAAAATACAGGATTGTGTGAATCTAGTGTAAAAATCTCTGCGACACAAATTTGCTGTGCTGACCCCTAAAGGGATGAGCTCAAAGGTGTACTTGAGTGCAGGGGTCCCCAAATTACGGTTCTGTGTCCACATTTGGCCTCGGCCCCCTGAACAATACTACATATTATTATTATTTTTTATTTTCTGACCTTTTTCTGTGAAGATCTCAGAAAGGGTTATTCTTATTGGTTGGATGTGACTTTCCGGAAAACCAGAAATGCTTCTGTTTAGAAAAGCCCTGCGATTTTTTTCACCTCTTTGTTTTGCCTATTCCTGCCCTCGGCCCCACATCAGAGAAGAAAACAGTCCTGTGGCCCTCACAGGAAAACAGTTTGGGGACCCCTGATCTAGAGGAACCACACCAAGGGTGCCAAACCAGATGATCTATGAAACATTTAGCTTCAGATGCATTCCAGGATAAGTTGTTGTAACTATCTCTGAAAAAGAGAGTAGAGGAGTGTGTCATCAGCATAGAAGTTGATGAGTCAAGGCAAGGAAAAAGAGGAGCTTTTATTTTGAAAATCACAATGGGAGATTCAAATAAATAAATAAAAAAGTCAACATGTCTGAAGCATTTGCACCTGACTCTATATCAGACCTTGAGAGTAGATTAACAGACGTCTCCCCATGCTGGAGATCGATAAAGTATCGCGTTTTGCAGGTTCTACTCTGATCCGGGAACGCAGCATCATCCTCCTCTTCAATACTTCTCCAACTCTCCTCCTTACATTCTGCGCAGCCACACCACACCAGCAGCGGCAGACAGTCACACGCCGCGCGTTTTGTTCAGGAGGCTCCGGCCAGTGACATCTGAAAGAGAGAGGAGGAGGAGAAGGAGGAGGAGGAGAAGCCTCCTTGGCACCCATCGCCTCTGTGGCAGTAAAGCTTTGACTGACCGACTGTCTGTCTAACGCTGGATTCCACGCTCATCTTTATCCTTTCACGCTATTTTCGCCGTCTGGCTCCGGAGGGACGACCAATGGGTTTCTAGCGTTGCTGCTCCGCCTGCATCCACCTCAGCATCGGATTTTTTCTCCTATTTTTGCTTCATCTCGCGTCTCCTTGACTGGCCGCACCGGGGACTGATCCCAGCCAATCTGGGCCGGGCCGTGGGGCTGATCCGCGAGCCTTTGTAGCTGAAGTTGGCGCACGAGATGAGCGCGTACCAACCCGGGAGCTGGGCTCTCTCCGGGTCTGAGTCATGGCGGTGCTTGTGGTGGTGGGTTTTGGCATGCGGGGTGGCTGTGGGCTCGGGAGATCCTTGGATGTCGGCGGAGGCATGCCGGTCGTCTTGTTCTTGCAGCAGCACCAGGATTTCCTGCGTGGACCCGGAGCCTGGGATCAGCAGTTTCCCCTCCCTGCAGAGCGACGCGGAGATGGAAAACATCACCGACATGTGAGTGTTTCCTCAGCATCTTCTTACAGGAGGGACACAATAGTTCAGAATCCTTCATCTGACCTGCTTATGCTCATCATTTTTCTGTCAGAAGATTAACAGATAAAGGGAAATCACATTTTTCATCCATTCTGAGATGAATTTAATCATTTTAGATTCCAACAATCACACAGACTTGTGAGCCTTGCTGTAGAAATTACTTGTTCACAGAGCAGCTCATCAGTCTTTAATAATAATGACTATTGAGGAGACAATAACGCGTTGGCTGTGCGTACAGACGCATGTGCCTCCGCGCGTCGTTGCGCGCGTGTGTCAGTCCGTGTGAGCGCATCGTACGCCTCGCTCTCCTCAGACACAATCCAAATATTAGCACAGACACTTCCCAAGATGGCTTGTATGAGTTTGTTTGAATGGATCAAGGGAGCTGAAGCAAAACGAAGCCACGATTTTTCTTTCCAAAGTCAACATCCCGCTCGTGCCCCCATCACTCACAAACTCAC
>NC_050520.1:15013480-15060955 GCF_002922805.2 Oryzias melastigma
AAAATCTGACGCCATTTGGCCTACAAATTAAAGAAAACCCAGGAGATGGAGTCAGATTTGAAAACTGTGACGTGTGGCATTGCGAAGATAAAAACGGCCTTGTTGATAATGATTTTTGTCAGATAAATAACCTTTATCGCTGGCCTTGGAGAAGCCTTGGACGCGCTTTAAATGAGCCAGCAGTCTGTCTCAGAGCATCCATCGAGCGCCCGGCTAATGTAAACAGACACATTACTGATGACCGCAACAAGAATCAGTCCAAACGACTCGCCAAGCGTTGGAGGGGAACGCGCATCGCGCCTCCTTAAGTTAATTGGCTGATCTGATTTTTATGGCACGCGCTGGTTTGGATTTGATAGGTGTCGCGATTCATGTTTTAATGTAATAAACTCAGTTGGGCTTTTAGGTGCAGTTTTTCTATGTCAGTGCAGCCCATCATTTATGCGCACAATTGATCTCTTAATTGGTCTAATTGGCACAAATGATGAAGCAATCTATGGATGATGAAGATCATTTAAATAAGCTTTTTGTTCCTTTGTTATTTGAAAAAAAAAACATTTATAATGTGCTTCTATCTATTTTGCTGATCAAAGCATGTGTGGGAGGAAAAAAATAGGATTTTAATCATAGTATATTAGTCCACAATTTCATTTTTATTTATTTTGTTACAATAAACTTTTTATACCTTAATTTCCACAAAGTTACTTCCAGGTCAGCTTTGTAAATGGAAACTATAAGGAAATGGTTCCTTTTTACAACTTTTTTTTTGTCTCACTGAGCTGATGAGTTACTGTAATAACAGTAAAATATGTATCAAATAATGCCCTCTTTAAGTTTAAGCCCAAATTTTGTGGTTACGACACACAGTATTAAATGAAAAATCAATTAATCCATTAAAATTCTGCTAATAAACTGTTGAAAACTGATTTTTTTTTTCATATTTTACAAATACATATAGCTTCATAATTTAAGGACACTATCTTTTTTTTAAATACGTATCTTTAACAAAGTAATGCGTGCAAAGACAGAGAGAACTGTCTAAAAGAAGAGAGTGTTCTCTGTTCTATTTAATTCATATTTTTCCTTCATTTCCATTTAAATTTTATGGGAAGCCATCCTGAAGCTCAAATATTTAACTTCTTCTTTATCTTTACCCTCACATTTTGCACCAATTATGCTAGCTGTTCTCAGCAACCTTTGCTCAAATAATGTCAATATAAAAAGTTCTTACTGTGGAAAATCTGCAAATGTTTGAAAATTATAGCTGCAGTCTATATATAGTCTATTTTGTGTATGTGTACATTTGTCATTTGTTAAGAAATAGGTCCCCTGACTTACGCTTGTATCTACTGACAGTTACATCGCAAATCAGAATGGCTTCTCCTCCATCAATGACAAAGACCTGCACCACTACAAGAACCTCAGGAATCTGTGAGTGCATCTGTCTGTCTTTGTTTATGTGCACACGCGCCTACAACATTCTGGCTCATGTATTTAGCTGAAATGACATGTTTGTGTAATTAGCCAATCTCAGACAGACTTAATGAAGATGCTGCGATTAAGGATGAAAGTGGCTTAAACATGAAGAACTCAACAGTTCTCCAATCTTTTAGCATTCGTTGTTTCCCTGTAGTATTTTATTTTCTTCTATTAGCTGGTAGAAGTAGCTCTGGTGAGGTTTCTGCTGCATCTCAGAGTTTCTCCTATCTTGGATATCTTGATTGCAATTTGTGGTCGTTTAAGTTCAGGGAGGCTTTTTAGCTCATGTGATATTTTCTTTTTTCTGACTTTTTTCCTTGTAAAAACCCGAGAAAGCAGTGCCTGGGCATTTCCAACAGATCAGCAGTTTCTGAAACACTCAGTCCAGCTTGTTTGGCAACAACAACCGTGCTGCATTCAAAGTCACCTAAATCATCTTTCTTTACAATTGTGTTGCTTGGGTGAGTTTCAGGCTGTCTAAATGCACTGAGCTGTAGCTGGATCCTTGACTTGTTAGATCTGATTATTACTTTTCTAAAAGGGAGTGCTTGATGAGCTAATACTGTTTGTACTTTTAGTTACACGTTGTAGTAAATTGTATTTTGGTTGTTTACACTTCTGGGATTTGAATTGTATTCCAAAACGAATGAATTTATAGAAAAAAAATGAAGGGATAGTCTGTTCAGGACAACAAAAATAAATAGTTTCTCTGAATGATTTTCAAAGCAGTTATGAACTTGTGGCTGATTTCATGCTTTTAAAATGGGATTTGCTTGAAAAGTTCTCTATTTCAGGGGGCTTTTTCATATGATAAATGTCTCATTGGGCTACTTTGGTTTTAGAACTGATTTTTGTATTTAACCCTGACAAATGTGTTTGTGATGTAATGTTAAAAGTCATGAAAATGACAACACTTTTGTGTGTTTCTGTGTCAGAACGGTAACCAACAGCAGACTAACATACGTATCAAAGCTGGCCTTTGAGAACAACCTCAAGCTGCAATATCTGTGAGTAAAACTTCTACTATAATGTTCACGTAAATAATTGTGGAGTTAAAGCTGATTCAACAATTTTGAGAAACAAAACAAAAGAAAACTAAAATCTTTAATAAAATTTAAAGGGAAACAGATTAACTCTTTAGCTTTGAAAATGTAAATTCAAGTCAATTACATAAAACTGGCTGTTATGTAATAATTAATTACGCATGATCTAACATTAACAGAGGGACCCTTATTATAAAGTCTCACTGGATTGATTGCTTGATGTTAAAATAGATACATCACCTGATCCAACAACTCTAAGGAGTCTCAAATGCTGCTTCAACGCCTGACGCTCACTTTCTGTTGCAGGAATTTGAAAGATAACAACCTCTCATCTCTGTCCTGGAGGATATTCAAACACCTCAACATCTCATATCTGTAAGTTCAGAGAAACCAGCCTCAGTTTGAAGATAAAGTGACATTTTAAGCATTTATAATGTCATGTAAATGTTGAAGAAATATAAATTTCTTTCACTTTTTAGGCACAATTTACTATATTTATACATATCTAAACATCATTATTGGTCCAAAAAAACTGCATTTCACATTATGTTATGTCAGTTTCTCTGATTTTCTATTTTTTTCATTAAGATAAAACACTTTGTTTCATAATAAATTAACTCTTTGGCACCAAATATTTCCTGAATTTATGAAGATAATGTTCTAAGGCAACAGTTTGATCATCATTATACAATTTCTCCAATATTTACATTTTTTGTTGAAATTATACAACAGAAAGTACCTTGCTTTTTATTCAAATCCATTAAATTAACATGTGGAAGTAGAAAGCCCGGCCGTATTTGACCAAAAAAAGGGTCAAACCTGAGTCAGTAAAGTTTCATGCTAACATTTCGATGCCTTCTGTAGAATCTGTTGCTCAGTGTTCCTCGTGGTTCTCTGTAGTATTCTGTCAGGGAACCCTCTGCGCTGCTCCTGTGAGAACATGTGGATCAAGCTGTTGTTGGGGGAAGAGGCAGACACTCAGGAGCTGCGCTGCACTGAGGATGGAGGAGCCCGGAAGATGCTGTCAAGTCTGACGCTGCCTAACTGTGGTAAGGGCATATGCACTCACACCAAATCAGAAGGGGAAAAACATCCACAAGGTGTGCAGAATGCAAAGCAGTGAAGCATGTGGTAAAAGTCCACATGGTCAAGTGGTTTCCTCGACAAAAATTGTTTTCAAGCTTTTATTCTTAAAAATTATTTTATGCCTGGTTCATCTATTTTCACTTGATAATTGATGATACACATATTTGTTTTAGAGCAGGACAAATGATGTCCGTTCTCAACAAAGAAATAGAGGAGGGACGTTTTTCTGTTAACATTTAAAGGAAAACCCTGTTCGAGAAATACAGCTCATGCTCTGACAGGCGCCTCAGCAGTAATGAGTTATCCATACCTGCTGGCTGCATGCACTGTATTTCAGACAAAGATCTCTACTTATCCACCGAATTCTAATTTCCCTGAACTCCTTATTATGCAGAAGCAGCAGCAACCAAACAAATAAAACGACGCATTAAAAACATCGCTCTCCTTAAAGGGACTTAAAATGTGGCACTAAAACGCCATCAACAATAAACAGGCTTGTACTTTTTTTTTTTTTTTTTTCTGCTCTGAGGTTTTTTATGTGACGCATAGATTAGCTGTCATAAGAAAAACGTGTTCGCCTTAGTCATCTGGCGTCAAAGGGTCACTGCACACGACACTATGGAGGCGGAAAGATGTAATGAGAAATACATTTGTATAATTCAACAGAAAATAATATATTGATATTAAAGCACATTTTATGTTATTTTCCCGAATCATCTTTTTGTTCATTACGGAAATAATCTCTCGCTGAGTGAGTTCTTAATTTATGAGCCATTAAAGATTATTTTTTTAATTCTTGCTTGATTATGCAAGAAATGACCCCCAGCTTGCTGTCACTCCAGGACAGACTCTCTAATCATATTTTGTAAAATTATTCCTAGTGACGTTTAAGTGATGATTATGTTGTTTATGGCAACATAAAAAAACCCTGTGTCATTTTCTTGGACAAAGTTTGTACTGAGTGACAAGAGATCACCAGAAATATACCTCTGAGTTGTTGCACGGAAGTAAACCTCTACTGATATCCCATCATCCCTTTGTTTACACTCTCTCCCGCCATCTTCCAGCCTCTTGCAACCTTACATTATTGGTGCAACAAAAATTGTGAGCAATATTTTGTGCTATCCAGCTGTACAATTTTGAGCCAGATACCATCTCAGGCGAAGAAACAAAGACGTACATGGATCTATTTTTCTGCAATTGGATGCATCAGACTTTGGCTCGTCCATTTCACTTGATGCATCACAAAAGAGAGCCTTTTAAAACATAATTTTCCTAATGCATAATGATAGGAATAAATATATACTGAGAAATGCAGTTTTAATCTTTAAATATTTGATGTATGTCCTCCATCATGAGAAAAATGCTACAAAAACACGTTAAAAACACTGTTTTCATTGGAGTGGTTCTTTAAAATGATTGTGTCAGCAGTTAATTGTCAATTTAATCCTAAATCCTTTAGGGTGACTGCATGAATTTTTCATGACTCTTTCTATTTTGGATTCTTTTGTTCATAAGCAGGGTCAGATAACGGCTTGACCTCTGAAAATCCAAGATCACGGACTAGCACATCGTCTGGACTTGTTAGCTTTTATGAGCTGACATCAGAATGAATTGGACTTTTAGCAACAACAAAGGGTTTGATTCAAACACACAAAACATAGGCGGATGACCTTTTTGGACTGACTGGTCTCAACTTCTAATTTGTACATCAGAAAAACTATTTTTGGGTGCCGGGCCATTTTTGGGTGACAAAGCAAAGGATTCGGTCCAAAATAGTTTGGGCCCCGTTGGGACGCACCAGACTCAAACAATAAGTTAGCTAACAGGAAGCTAGCAATGTAATTGATAACTCCTATTGATCTGTTCTTTCAGCCTCCCCTCCATTAGCACAAGTTATTTTTGGCATAAACACAAGCATGGCCTCGGGGAAGTTGAGCAGGGGACCCCCTGGCAGAGTGACAGATGTGGAGGAGGGCACGGTGGGCCAGGGGTGCCAAATGTTGCCCCAGGGCTAAGAGTGACACACCAAAAAGCCGCTCAGTCTGGCCAAACTGCTGTTGGTCGTGCCTCATCTGTATTTCCCATTTTCCATCTGTTTGTCTGATTCATGTGAGTCCTTCTCTGTGTGTCTGAGCATTTCTCAGTGACATTATGAGGGGAGGCACAAAGGAGAGGAAATGCCGAGTGGAGCCCTGAGGCTGACACTGATTTTGCCATTTGTTTTGGTCCAACGACTGCATACTGCTGGAGCGTCACCCAAAAGAGGCAGGATGAACAGACTGTTAATACTACCCACCAACACAATAAACAGCCGTGGGTGCTCACAAACTAACACTGACTAAAACAAAAAAACGAACTTTTTATTCCTGAATTTGTGTTTTTTATGACTCCTAGGTGATTAAATTCTTTATTGCCTTGCCTGCCAGCATAAAAAAAGTAAAGAATTTGGATACGCATGGAACTTTTTTACACATATTTCTCAATACACTTGCTGAGCGCTCGACAGTGCACAAATAACACAATCCAGCTGCTTCAGCTGTTTTCCCCGCACTGTGGAAATGATAATCAGGCTTCATCAAAGCGCAGGTGCACTCTGATCGTGGCTGTCTCCATGCCAGTTCATGTGTTTGGCTGGAATGACATTAACTTTTATTCCTCCTTTTTCTCTGGATTCCTTCCCTTTTTGTACTTACATTTTCTCATTCTGGTTTTAATTTGAAGTAAAAGCACACACATCAAATGGAAAAGAAGAAAATACCGACCAAACAGGAAAGATGGCTTATTTTATTAGTTTGAAAGCAGAAGATGTAGAATTTTGTGTTTCAGACATAGATATTAGGGCTGGGTATTGCCAAGAGTTTCCAGAATCTATTTGAGTCACCAGAGCCTGAATTGATTCTATTCATATTTTATTCGATTAGATTTTTAATTTTTACATATGTAGGCAAATTTGCTAAGTAATACATTAATAATTTAGAAATTTCTTTTGAGGATATTCATATTAATCTGGTACAACTCACATTCAGTGTAATATATTAGTGAAATTATAATGAGATTGTCAATACCTTACAGTGTTACATGGATTCTCAAACAGAGAAGCTCCAACAATTGTTCTGCCTCTCCTGGAGGGCGTTTCAGTTTGGCCACTAGGTGGTGATCATGCTATAACATTAAAGAAGAAGAAGAAAGTGTGAGCAAAAAACTGTGCTTTAAACCATAAATGGTTACTTTAGAAATATTTCCCTAAAGGAGTTTGGAACAATCACGCAAGATGTTCATTTAGTCAGTAGTTCAAACAAGCGTTAGGATTATTTTATTCCGACTTCCATACGGCTGTACATTTTATTCTGTAGTTTTTATTTACATTTAATTTATTCATTTATCGTTACTATTTTTTGTAATTTTTAGTCTTTTTATTTGTCAAACTCATGTCCAATAATCTGTTTTTATCTTCGTTTTATATTATTATGTAATTATTTTTTACCGTCTTCTGAATGTGACTGTTGGTTTGCATGGATGAGCTACCAAACATTGAATTTCTCTCTATAGAGATTTAAAAAAGTATCTTCTATTCTATTCTTCTAGCCATCCTATGGGAAATCCCATTATAATTTAGCATCAAGCTAGCAGACTTTAGCATTATGCGTTAGATCAATCTCTACTTTTAAAGATGATTTTTATTACATGTTGCGCTTAGGTCAATTCAGATCAATCAATTTTATCAATCCAGCCTTAATCTATATGTCAACTGATGATTATTTGTTCTAGACAGAACACAAAAGCTGTAAACAGCAAAAAGGATTAAGTAACCACCAGGAGCAATCTAAAGTTTACAGTCCTGCTCAAAAGGCTTTGACACACTGGGGTGCACGATGGGAACTGTAAAAAATCCAATCGGAGGTCTTCCTCTACACCACAGCCCCATAGATAGACAATTATAGAGCACACAGAAGAGCTGCCAAGATTTCTAACTTTGTACTTCATTTCAAAGACATTTAATAGCAGAACTGAGTCAAAAAACTTTGAAATGAACCTATAGAAGCTATTAAACACTTCAGTGAGGACACCTTTATGACAAAAGCCAGATGGCAAACATAGTGAATGCGATAAAAATCCTGCGTGCAAAGATAATTTTCACAACAGAATTATGGCAATTAACTATTCCCACTCTGTGCCAGTGTCTGCTTGCTGTAGGTAGTGCGGCGGTCTGAAACCTCTTTTTGAGGCTCTTTAAAGGCCTTTTATTAAACTGTACCATTTGTCGCATTTCTTAGCGTCATAACTTTATTTAGTTGCAGAATGACAGCATTTGTCTGGTCTTAAGCTTATGGAAAGTAAGAATCGTCACTCTTACCTGAGGCAACCTACATGCTTTAGTTTACACTGAAACTGAAACACATGCAAAAAACTCCAAATATCTTTCAGGTAAACTGTTGGTAAGTTGACCCTACAAGAAACTTTTTGACATTTTGACAAGAATATTAAGAAATATTCATTATTTTTTTCTTTATTATCTGAAACTTTTTAGGGTTCACTTCCATTTTGACGTTATGCAACCAAAACATTGCAAAGCAAACAGACAGAGGTGATGCAGTATAACTCATGTTTTAGTCTCCTGCTCTCTCTTTGCTTCAGTTTTGTCTCATCCGTCACACACATCCATGATGGAGCCGCGACTTATGCAACAAATGTTTACATTTCTCTTTACATCACTGAGGATGGAGCCAAAAAAAAGAGCTGTCAGCAATGGCTCTTGACACAACAACTCTAAGACATCCTGCATGTGGCAGAGTTTCAGTTCAGAGAACAGGGGATGTCATTTGTTTACATGAGCATTTATTCAGAATCACATCGGCCACCTGATGCTGTGCTCATTCACCGCACACGCTCAACGGGAAAAGAAGGCGGTTCGGATTTGAGGGGAACAAAAGTGTGAAGGATTGCCGTTGTGTTATTCCATGCTTTGCTGACTTGATACATTTTCCACATATTTATTCATCAGTACTTGATAAATGGGGTTTCATGTTTACTTTATTTCTGGATTTTATTCACACGGAGGCTTTTAGAGGAAAAAAAATAATCTATGTTGCTTTAATTTCCCAAAATATTGTTTTCTTCCAACTATATATTTTTCTTTTGTAAAAGCATTCCCAGTGGTCACTTAATTGTGATTATGCAGTTTTAGGATTCAAATACATATTTATTTTGGTTCCTAAAAAGCATAAAAACAGAAGTAAATTCCTGACACTTTCTTTGAAAAAAATGTTCCACACTTAAATTAAAAGTTACATTAAAATTGTTGTAACTGCATTTCTAATTGTCATGGCAAAATCAAAATAATTTGTAGAACCTTGTATTAAAGTAAAGAAAATGCTAATTCTATATCAATTTGTCAAAAGTAAAACCACAGAACATAATTATCCCTTTTTTTGATCAATTTATTATAGGAAAGAATTCTATTAAATTATAACTATCTTTTGTTGTGTGTTCAAAAAAGTATGGTTACTTTTAAATCCACTTAAAAATATGACTGGAAGATTGTTGAAGAATGTAAAATAAACAATTTCCATGAAGGTGAAGACTACAGAGGTCTTTTATTTCTCCTAAAAGATCAAAAGAGGAAATTTGAAGTTGATTGCAATCTCTAATTTCACGTAGCGTTATTGAATTTCCCAGAACTGGCTGTTCCCTTGGTTTGGTAAACATGAGTCATACATCCTTACTGCTGGGTGAACATTTTAAAACAAACTGTTTCAGACAAATTAGGCCATTTGGATAAATTGTGAAACATTTCGGGGAAAGAAAATTTCAAGTCCAGATGATTCAACTTCAAGGCGTCACCAGAATGAATGAAAACCTTCATTAACACTTTAAAAACTAAAAATGATCTTAGTAATTCTTTAGCGGTAATATCTAAAATTCTATACTACTATACATTTCATGAATATCTTTACTGGGTCAAGTTTGTTCAGACTTTGACTGCAAAGGCAAATAGAAAAGTTGCTATAATTTATTTTGTCATAACTTTCTTCAAAATAAAAATTGCCTTTGAAGGTAACTCCTTACTAAAAATGCAGAGAAAAGCAGCAGAAAATATTTTTCTGTAAATTAAACTAGTCTCTACTCACTTTTGCCTGTCTAAAACCATTTTTCTTTATCTTAAAACAGAGTTTGTGCAAGCCACAAAGTGTCATGAAATATTCTGTTTAGTTTTAATTGGTACAATAACCCACATTCTGCTGAGTCTATCTACAGAGACTCAATTTTACCTGTTATGACAAGTAAATATTGTTCTTTTGTTGTGAACTGCCAGTAAAAAGCTGATTCACTCAAAGCCAGTTAAGATTTGCGGTGCTGATAAGGTGGCGAGCTCGCCACCACTGAAATGAAATGGTCTTCACTGGAGCTCATGCTGATTGAATGAGTTGTCGTAGCGATAAGTGGGTTACCCAGGAGATAAGTATTTTGACGATGGACAGAACATGGTGTAAGAGGGGGAGAAGAGAGGAATTGATAAGGAACCAGTTTTATCTGAAGCAGTCTTCGGCTCTCAATGCTTCTCTTCTCGTCGTTTGACAGGGGGCAATAGTGGTAAGGTTGAGACTGAGTCTCATCGGTGACGCTCCGGTCACCGAACACACACGGCAGAAGACACATTAACACAGACACACAGAGTAAGCAGTGTCTCCGCTTTGACAGAAGCTTCAGACTGTGTCCAATCAATTTAGCCGAAGACATGCACTAGTAATCGGTGTAACCATTGCTGTGTTTGAACTCGTTTTTTTCGTCTTACTATTTAATTGGTGTGAGCGTGCTTCAACAAAACAAGAAACAAAAGAGTGGTAGGCAGGGAGATTGAATTTGGGGTTTTTGTGTGTTTTTCTTTTCACTTTGACTCAGCGGTGGATGTGTGTTTTTTCACTCTTCTTGTTGAGGTTCTTACGTGCCTTGTATTTCAACTGGAGAGACAACAGATGGTCATGAATCCTAAGTTTGCCTTTTTTCGTTTCTGCACCTCCTTCCTCTTTTTTTTTCTTTTCAATACCCTGATTGTTTTCTTCCCACTCCCTTGGTTGTATGTAGAGGTTCCCATGGCGACGGTGAGCCCATCCAAGACGAGCGTAAAAGAAGGGGAGAACTTGGAGCTGTCCTGCACAACTTCTGGAGTGCCTGCACCTGAGCTGATTTGGAAGATGTTACTGGCCAGCAACTATGAGGTTAGCTCAAGCAAGCACAAACATGCTTTTGGACATGTACCCAAACCCAAGAGACCTGATCAAATCAATGCAAAGAATAACCATGAAAGTGATTTACATTACATTGGGTTTAAGTTACCATTGTTACTTTGATTTATTTCATTTATCTGACTAATTCTAGCCTCAAAAATTAAGAACTATCAATTGTTGGATTATTTCAGCACTAATTCTAACATCTTTACTAAATGTGTAGACACTGTAAGACTTTGTGTTAAAGTTCAGTTATTTATAGTCTCACTCCAAATATATTTTACTATCGCTAAGTTGTTCCCAGTGGTCTTTTAACTACGATTATACAGTTTTATTTATTTATTTTTTAGCAAAACTTCAAAAAGCCTGTGTTGTTTTTTTTAAGACAAATTTTTTGCTGCATTATAACAGCTTATTAAAGTTGGCTCTGAGTTGTGGGGGGCTGTTTACGCAAAAGTTAGCCTCGGCTAATTTCCCATCAACCCTTTTTTAACACTAGGATATGTCCGAATTCCTTCGCTACTCCCCATATAGTGCACTATATAGTTCGTTCACCATTTTTTGGTGCTGCCCAAATCTACTATTCCAAAATCGAGTGACCTAGAAACTTCCCAGAAGTCTTTGCGAAAAATCAAAAACATCAGTGCTCACTACATTGGTGAATATAGACCACTATACGTCATTTTTGAACAAGTTTTGCCAAAAATATGTTTAAATGCAATTTTTAAATAAACTATCAGCATTTTCATGATCAGAACACAGTGGATTCATAAATAAATGTCATAAAATGTTCATATTAGTTTTTCACTTTGTGAAATAGGTGACACGGCATTTAAAAAAAGAAAAAAAAGAAAAGGAGTGAGCATGGTGTTCAAAGTCCTTTTAAAATCCAGGGCACTATATATATTCTTGCACTAAATAGTTTTTAGTAGGGATTAGGATGGGATCTCGGACATTCTTGCTAGCTAATAGCGCCTGTGCAGCTCTAACATTAGCTAACATTGGCATGAGGGTATTAAAAACAAGCTATTAACAGTGACATTTTATATTTTTCTTGTTACCTGTAGGATAATTTGATCATTGTAAAGAAAGAAAGAATAGCAACAGATGTTGTCACAAAGATGTCATCTTTAATTAACCTTCCTCTTGTATTAGCTTTCTGTTACCATCCACGTTAATGGATCAGTTACAACCCGTGTCTTAAATCAGCTTCAAAATGCACTAAAAACAAAAATCTATCATCCAATGTTTTTTGTCATCTCTTGGTAATCTTGTTAGGCTTCCTTATCCACGGAAATGTTGGATTTATTGTTTTCTGTGGGACTCTAAAAAAGAATGCCTCTAGATTTCAATTAAAACAGAAAATGACCCCAAGAGAAAGGTTATGGCGTCTCTTGAATTTCACTGAGGTGTTTGGAACACATCTCTAAAATTAATTTACTCGATCTTTTTTTATTTTAAAATTATTAACACATGTAACTTCTATCCTACCCACTACATATTTTTTTGAGAACATGCAAAAATACATCTACAGCAATAGAAGTTTAATCCAAACACATTGGAACACAAACAACCAACAATAAAAAACAAATCAGACCAATAGAAATCACTTACATCTACCAGAAGGATTAGAGCTAAATCAGAGAAAAGTCATTGTGTGTCTGGACATACCTGAGTTTATTTTGCTATTTTGCAATATTCTGGAGAAATTAGCGTCCCCTGAAAAGGAGGTTGCTGTCAGTGGGTTGGCTGAAGTCCACAGGTCGCGGTTTTTTTCATAGATTGAATGTCCCTGCGACTTATACTCCAGTGCGACTTATATACGAATTTTCAATGAGATGAGATATGGACCGTAAGTCTAGAGTGCCCTCTTATGGTGATCTATGCAATTACTTTATTTACTTTAGTTATTCAGACGTGACACAGAGGACGAAGAATTTAACGGATTTAGTGATATGGAGTGAGATTGCGTGCAATTAATTACAGTAAAGATACAAAGTTGATGAGTTCTTGAGGCTATAGTTAAATAAAACTGTTATGTTATATAAATGCTACACCTTTTCGTTTTTTTCATGATGCTAATATGTGAATATGTGTTGACACATATTCAGCCTGTTTTCTATTCACTTATGAATGTTATAACTTACCTTCCAGGATGATGTAATATCGTTTTTTTCAACCAGTTTGTAAAATAAATTACTTGAAAAAAATGCGACTTATACTCCAGTGCGACTTATGTATGGTTTTTTCTTCTTCATTATGCATTTTTTGGCCCCTGCGACTTATACTCCGGTGCGACTTATAGTCCGAAAAATACGGTACATATTTTTTTTAAGAACATGCAAAAATACATCTACAGTAATAGAAGTTTAATCCAAACACATTGGAACACAAACAACCAACAATACAAACAAATCAGACCAATAGAAATCACTTACATCTACCAGACGGATTAGAGCTAAATCAGAGAAAAGTCATTGTGTGTCTGGACATACCTGAGTTTATTTTGCTATTTTGCAATATTCTGGAGAAATTAGCGTCCCCTGAAAAGGAGGTTGCTGTCAGTGGGTTGGCTGAAGTCCACCAATTATTTTAATTTTGGCTTAAATTATTGATTTATAACTTTATTTTTTATAACTGGGACAAAACTGACCCTAAAACCAGATAAGACATAATCTCAACCAGAGCATTTAGAATAAAAAATACAAAACTTGAATTTTGTTGAAATTATGGTTCTGACAAAGTCAAAAAGTCTTGATGGAATTAATGAACTTTAGGTTTTCATTTATTTTTTTTTAATAAGCGATTCAAAATAAGAACAGGTCGGTGCCGACCCTAACACAAGATCAAGGTTGAATTAAAAAAATGAGAAAAAAAATGCCTTTTTAAACTGCTTTTTAATATTAAAAAATGTCCAAAGGAGATTTTGAAACTGCCTTGGTGTACACAGATACCACACAGTCTAACCAGCAGCTCAATTCATTTCTGCTGAGATCAAAGTGTTAAAAGTAGAAAATAAGTGTTATACTTTTGTGCAACAACAGTTTTTTGAATGAAGCAGAAAATAAGCAATTACTAAGTAGTCATGGTGACAAATGACAGTAGAGCTATTTGTTAGCATATTTTATTCTGTGTTCTTGCTCAGATTGAGACGTCGGGACAGATTTCGGTGTTGCGGCTGTCCAACCTGTCGTCCCTGGATCACAACAGCAAGATCAGCTGCATAGCGGGGAACATCGTCGGGGAGAAGGAGTCCTCTCTGCAGCTGGACATTCTTTGTATGTTTACTCCTTGTTTCAAAGCTGTTTCATTCGTCTGTTCAGGCATTATGTTTACATCACTGAATACGTTTATATGCTCTTGGCTTAGTGAAGCTTTATTTCAATTTTAATCACGTTTTTAACTCAAAATATTCTCTTTTTTCACTCAGTTCCTCCTAAAATCACAAAGTTAAGTGATGCAATTCCTGACCACCACTGGTGCATCCCATTTAGTGTCGCAGGTATGACACATTCAATAAAAAAGTTTAAGTTAACAAGGCTAAATGTAATGCATGAATATAATCTTTGCAGGAAACCCGGCGCCCCTCTTTCAGTGGTACCGAAATGAAGAAGTGGTAACAGAGGATGACTACATCATGACCATGATCCACGACGTCACAGAGAGAGAATACCACGGCTGCCTGCAGCTCGACAACCCCACACACATCAACAACGGACGATACCGACTTGTGGTTACGAATGAATTCGGGATGGACCAGAAAGAAGTGGACGCTCACTTCATGAAACAACCTTGGGATGGTCAGGAAGGTCCTCACCTTCTGTTTGCTTAATGTCGAAAACTGCGTTATATATGTATGACAGAATGTTAATATTAGAACCAAAATGTCATTATTAAAAATGTATGATTTTTTAATTAAGTAAAATCTGTTAAAGGTTACAAGGGAGTATTAGGCGAAAGGGAATCCAACATATTAACTTCTTCAATGAAGTCTGTTATGTTTGTTCATAGATAAAGAAAACAAAAATACATTGAAGCATAAATATTTATGGTTCTGCTTTGATTCTATTCCCCAGATGTTGGGCCAGACTACTATGGTAAGTCTGACCTTATTAGATACATTAACTTAGCTTCAACACAGAGTGGAGTTTTAAAGTTTAATTTGCTTTTATGTTTAATAAACAAAAGTTACAATTTAGAAATGTTCTTTATTTGTTTTGTCTCTCGAGTTGTTGAGTTGTAGATTTTCACAGCCACTGTTTCTCCATTGCGTCATGTTATTTAGATGTGGTGCATGTTGATAATGTATGTATGTAGGGTTATGTGCTGCTTTTATTTATTGATTTTTAAATCATTTTCTTTTCCAAACACACTCATAGAACAGGCGTGGTTGATTGAATTGGGTATAAAGTGTTGCCTGTAAAGAAATCCATCATCTAACATGTCTTTGTTTTGATTCTTTTGTCTGTCTTTCTTTCCAAAATATCTTGGACAGAACAACCATCAGGTACTGTCACAGTGAATTGTTTTCATCTTTCATCTTCTTGTCAATTTATGACTTTTTTCTCAAAAATTTATGACTTTATTCTTATAATTAGTTTACATTTTTTTCCATGAATTTATGACTTTATTCTTATAACTTTTTTACATTTTTCCCATGACCATATTCCCCCAAATTATAACTTTATTCTTGTAAGTTTTTGACTTTTTTTTCTCATTGTGATTTTATTTTTAGAAAATGAATATTTGTTTCTCATAAATGTATGACTTTATTCTTATTGGTTTTTGACTCTTTTTCTAATAACAAACTTTATTGTTGTTTCATTACAACTTTGTTCTTGTAAATATACACATTTTTTCTCATAAATTAACAACTTTATTCTTTTAAGTTTCTTGGCATTATTTTTTTAGACTTTATTCTTGTAAACGTATTACTTTTTTCTCACAGATTTACAACTTTATTTTTGTAATTTTTTTCTCATAACGATTTAGTCTTTTAAAATTCGACTTTTTACTCATAAATGTACACCTTTATTCTCATATTTTTCTATTTTTTTTTATTTTGATGGTGGCTCTAAAACTCTATCATACTGAATCAACTGTTTATGTAAAAGCTTTGGAGAACTAAAAGAGCAGCTCATATGTTCAAGAATGACTGTCCTCCAATAACATCTCAAAAGTCGCCACCTCATGTTCAAAACTAGAATGTGTCATGGCCAATCACAAATATTTTCATCAGTCTATTGTTTTTTTTTTTTACATCAACAGACACCCCCACTGTGAATCCACCAGAAGACAGAGTTGCTGTAAGTCAACACTTCTTCATCTAAATGACAGTCAACGTGTTTGATTTTTGTGACATTTACTGTTTAGTTTTAGCCCGTTTTCATTCCTGTATCTGTTGTTGCAGGTGTACGTAGTGGTGGGCATCGCTGCCGTGGCCTTCACGGGTTTCCTGTTGATGCTGGTCATTCTCAAGTTTGGAGGAAACTCCAAATTTGGCATCAAAGGTAAGACTATCAAGTCCTGTCGATAAACCACCTCCATCCTTAGTAGCTGATTGGGTTTTCAAGGCCAAACTGCAGAGTGGTGGCAGTTTCTGTCTTTGGCTGTGTAGGTGAAACAGGGGGGCTGCGTGGACACATGAGAACTCCAATCCACAAAAATATATATTTTTTAAACCGAAACAGTCAGTCAGGTCTGGTCTGACTGGTTGGGAAATCTTGAAATATCGTTGTGGACCAAAGACTAAAGCTATCCGAACTAACAGAAAAAAAATAAAATTACAACAGCTGCGTGTTTGTGGAAGTTTTGCCTGAAATAAACACAAAATAGAAATTAAAAAGCTAAAAGGAGTCATAAACTAATTAATGATCTATACTTCTTCACATTTGCAGTATTAAGAAATACATGAATACATTGGATTTTTCATTTAAATGTTCTTGGCCGTAACATTTAAATCTGTCCTTGGAGTTTCCATCAGAACACCCTCAGAAGCACATCATGTATCCACGAATCCTTCCTGTTCATAGACGCTTCTCTCTGCTAAGATCATCTGGGTAGTAGATCTGCTGGTGAACACGACGCATGTGGACTCACTAGCTCCAACTCCTCTTGAATGCTTGTTTCCTCTGTGCACTAACCTTAACATCTCCGTCAGTTCTGGCTGGACTTTTAACAGTTCATAACTCAAAAGCAGAGATTTGGTATTTTTCTTGTTAATGTGAGTAAACAATGGGAACATTTTTGTGAGTTGAATCATAAGCTTGTAGAGGACTTTCTGTGTTTTCCTTTTAGATTTAGTTTAAAATAAGCCATGAAACAGCTGGATGTCCCTTTTTTGCCTTTAAAAGATAGGGTGGTTTCAGGGACAGTTTTTGTCACTTCTCTTTTGCTCACATTGGATAGTGAAGCTTCACTTTTGACATTCATATCCTCAAAAAAAAAGAAAAGAAAAAGAAAGAAATGCAAATGTGGAGACTGAATGGACTGCCAGGTGTGTGTGCAATTCACACCTTAAGTGCTCTTTTCCCTTCTTTCCTCCAGAAAACATTGAATAGAGACAGATGCAGCATTTATAGGTTGTGTATTTGGTGGTGCATTTTTCAGCTTTTCTGATTACCTTCCTGATTACCCCCCTGGGGTCTTTATTCTTCCTAATTTCTATTCTCAACCTCCCTCTTGTGGAAAAACTCCCATCTTTATCCTCGGCGCACGTGCAGATGTGTGCCGCGCGGCATGCTGATGTTGAGGTGTCTGGATGACGGGAGAAGCTGAAAGATGGAGCATTAAAAAGTCAGACTGAGCCTTTGACGGCAAGTGCTAATCTGAAACAAACAGCACTTCGTCATGGCATGTGCACACACATCCACAGCGACACAGGCAGTGCTGGTGATGACGGTGAACTTGTGAGCAGAAAGTGTGAAGAGAGCTTTTCAGGCCCTGTGCCTTATTAAACAGGTGTGCAGCAAAAAGGCAGAACAAACGGCGTTAAGCAGCAGATTAAATTTCTTTTATACTTGGAGGAAAAAGGGGTTTATTCTTGACTCATAGAGGAAACCTTTCTAGGATATACGTGACATCTTATTGTCATATTTCACAGTTTAATTGGGTGTTTGTAAAAGGGTTTAGATAGTGTCAAAATGCCTGAACTTAACACAAAGATAAAAGCTTATTTAACCAGGTTTATTGTGACGTGACTGAACTTATTGGTCTAAAAGATGACAAGAAAGATCTAGTAGGTTGAAAAAAAAACTGTGGTAAAATACTGATGGCAAATTGTGAATAACATTCTGGTAGAACTGTGCTTGGCATCAGTCCCTAACAGATTTAAATGTCAACTAAAAAAAATATCTTTTTAGAATTGCTTTTAATATTCAGTTGTTTTTGGCATTATATTTGATTTTACTTATTTTTTTATTTTTATCCATATGCATTTTATTGCTTTTTGCAATTTTAAATTGTTAATTTTTAAGTTTTTGGATGATTTAATTAGACAAGACCCTTCACGCTCTAAATTACGTAGCCACAAGGGGGCTCAAGTCTCCCTGTGCCCGTCCCCAGCCTGGATAAAATACAGGGTTGTGTTAGGACTGTATCCACTGTAAAACTCTTTGCCAAACTACCTGTGTGAATCGGTGAAAGCGTCTTCACCAACCCTGATGGGATGTGCCAAACAAATTTTCTACATTTTCTTTTTGTCTCTCTTTTTATTGTAAAGCTCTTTTGTACCCTGTGGAGTTGCAAAGTGCTTTATAAATAAAGCTTCATTAAGCGGATTCAATAAGGATCAACTTCACCGAACAGTTAACTCCACTTAAATACAAAACAAATAAAAATGTTAAACTTCCATACAAGAACCCAATAACAAAATCATCTTTCTAAAACTTTATTTGTATACAGAATAGATTTAATGAGGTAAAAGAAAGCCATTAATGCATTCTCCAGTAAGAACTTGAACTTTAGCTTCACTCTGGGTTATTTCCTAGGTTTTTATCCGTTTAGTAGCTTCTTAATGTTCTTTAGTTTCTCTCAGTCTGTGTTGCCTCACTGCCAAATGCTTTGCTTGAACATGACTCAGAGAGTGATGAACGTCAAAGGAAGGACAGTTTCAGTTAAATTACTGGAAGTTGCACATGGAGAGATTCAAGTTAACAGAAACATTCACAATTTTTATTTATATTGAAGTCACTTTGGTTGAACAGTATGGTTTAGGTACTAGAAAACATAAAACTCTCTGGTTTTGAATTCATAAAGTCTGGCTTTGTTCTGTATTTTACCTTGACGTCTTTTCTGTATTTACAATGAAAGACAAACATTGGAAAGAGTTAAGTTTATGCATAAAAAAATGCTTAGAAACGTAATTATTAAACATATTTACATAGCTTTTTTTAAATCATTTTTCCTCTATCATTAAATAGATACAGTTTTATCTAAATATTACACATAGATTTCAAATAAACTACATTTTTTCTTAAAATATTAAAGTTCAGTTACAAACACTAAATATACATTTTGCTCATTTGCATTTTTATTAGTAAAATATTAGTTTTTATTTTTTGCCTTTGACATTTCATGTAATTTTTACTCATGTTTTATTTATTTTATTGTTTGTTTATGCCGAGGGAAAGTTATGTGCATCACAATAAGTGATCAAAATCATTCACTATAGCTTCATCTGGAGTGTTTGGCCTCATGGAAAATAGTTTTAAATTCAGATTAGTTTTTTTCTGCTAGGACTGATAATTAAGTTATATGCTGCCTTTTATTTTTCAAAATCTTTACAACTGCAGTATCGGGTGCTAAAGTTGATTTAAGGGAGTTTTATCATCTGTCTTTCCCTGTACTTGGTATGCATGAGTAAAAGTTACATTCAGTGTTGTGACCGAGGTCTTTCAGACTCATCCTCTGCTCTTTCTGCTGACACTTATATTATTTTCAATTAATACTTAGAATCTCTAGTTAATCACATTTATGCATAACCCTTTTTTCTTTTCCTTTTGTCCATAAAAGGCAGAGGATTCACATTTTACTGGTGAGCTGACTAAATCCTAGGTGTGGCAGGAATCACCAAACACCTCCAGTTGTTTTTTTTAATGAACTCTCTTTACCCGAGACTGACACACGGTCGGCTTTAGGACCCCACACGCGTGTTTCAGAAGGCTCTGCGTTGGTTTAATTCCCATAATCTTCTCGACAAAGATGCAAAGCCTGACAAACAGGCAACAGTGAGTACCCATAAATTAGCTTTAATTGTTTCCGGGTAAATGTGGTGCTGTCAAACACTCAGTAAAACCAGCTGGTTAAAGGCAGTATGAACATTTTTATAAGTGGATTTAACAAGGAGCCACGAGTTAGGGGCATTTCGCCCTGTCTTTGTGCCTCCAGGCTGCTCGGCAGCATCAGTTAGATAAAATAATTTAGGTATAACCAAAATCTATTATCAACAGACCACAGGTCACGTTGACGTTTCGACCTTGATGAAAAGGAGAAAATTGGATCTCTCTGGCTGAAATAGGTCAGTCAGAGGACAGGTAACTTTAGAAAACGACACATTTACAACCCTGACTAACCAAATCCAGACTCCTGTAAGAGGAAACAAATCAATAACATCCACGGAGAGAAATAGCTGCATGTCCATTTATATCTTTAAGTACCTGTAGGACAACAAGATCTGGTTATGATGCAGAAATGTCAAATCTAGAAAAAAGTGAGATTGACAGGGAGTCAGAAAATGTGATGTGGAGAAAGTGAGAACCAGATGGACAGGAAGACGTGTCTGAATGCTAAAACTGACATTTGACAAAATGACAGGGAAAAAAGAAACATGAAAAGAAAGAAGAAACGGCATAAAAGAAGAGTGGGAGAAAAAAAAAGTTGGAATTTAGGCTTTAATAACTAAAAAAGATGAAAGAGGAAAGTCATATTTGGCCACATCTCAATGATTCATCATTAGAACAAGTTTCCGTTTCCTTCGTGGAGTTGCACGCCTCCGTTTCTCCCTCATGAACACACAGCACCTCAGTGTCGATCGATTGAAATGACACCCTCAAGGTCAGCCGAGCAGCAATCTGGACTCACGGCAGCACTGAGCGCGCTCAGCAAACCCGCCACAATCACTCCCCCGTTCCTTCACTATATCCTGAAAAGCTATGAGGGCAAAGGGAGTAGGGCAACAACGTTGATAAATTATTATGCTATCATCATTTTTTTTGCATATTATTTAAGTTTGTGCATAAGAGTGAATGTGACCCTTTTTGTTAGCACTTAAATAGTCATTTTGTTCATTTAACCTGTTAAATTCAAAGCTTTTTGCTTAATAATTCTTAAATAAAGCACAAATAATCAGTAAAACTACTAGCTTTTACTTTTAAGTAAAGTTTTTTTGCAGTAGATTAACAGATTTTTCATTAGTTGTTAATAAATCTCATCTAAACGTTAATAACAAGTTTGATGGGGTTTAGTAAACTGATGAAATGTGTTTCAAGCAGTAACAGCTTTCTTCTACTTTTATTTGAGTCTGTGAGATGTATTAACTTGTAGAATGAGTTTTGTGTTTTAGGTAGTGAAATGAAAATAGAAAAAAAGAAACATCTGGCCTTAAAAAGTTGTGATAAATTGTAGCTGCAGCAAGATTTTCTCCAACTTATGCTTAAAAAGCACACGGCCTTGTAAAAGCAGAACAAAGGCCGGCTACGTCCCCGCCCTGATTTACATGCACTTACAGTAGCCATGATGTCTAATGGGACTCAGCTTTTGGTTCTAATGAATAAATGGAAAGGGGGAAGAAAAAAAAATTCAACATGTTTTAGTCTGTATCCTGGGAAATATTATTTAAAAGACCATTAATATATTTGCAGATCTTAATGCTGAGAAATGTCTTAATGCCTTTAGCAGATCCTGGAGGCAGTGACTGTTTGAAATCCTTTGAAAAGAAAGCTGTTCTTTTTTTTCTTTTGAAGTGAAACGTTGCCTGGAGACCTTGTCTGTGCACTCAACAGACTGATGTATTTTTTTTGTTTCTTTTTTGCCGTGTTTCTTGCTGCTGTCCTTTATGTTGAGTACCGTTTGAGTACTTATGCAGCTGTTTGTGGAATTTCTCAATGTTTTAAAGGATGTTTTTTTTATGTTGATAGTGCCATGGCAGTACAAATTGCATCTAAGTAAAATATACGGTACCTAATTATTGTAAAACATCATCACTTAAAAAAAAAAATAAAAAAAAACATTAATTTTGAGTGAATATTAAAAAAAATAATTATTTTACACATCTTTATCAATGTAAATACCAAGTAGTATACTATGTAAAGGGTGTGCAGTAAAATTACCCAGTCAGTATAATGTAAAATATACCACATAACCATGAAGCAAATCAATACACAGCAAGTACCATATAAGTACCAAGTAGGTAGTACCATGTAAATACCACTTAAATACTCTGTAAGTAGTGTACTTTAAAAGGAAGAATTACCCTTTTGGGTTCATTTCTCATATAAATTTTAAAGCATAAATAATAAGAACTGATTTCTTTAAATGAAAACTGCTGGGAGGGAAAGACCTTGAAGGCGGTCATCTTCCGTAGATGTCTCTCTTGTCTTCTGGTGGAGGGGGTCCTTTGTGCCGCTGCACATCATTTCCTGTCTTGCCTTGGTCAGGCTGACCTTTGCAAACAGTCAAAGCAGTGAAAAATGAGAAGGCTCAAACTGGGAGAGCAATGTGGGAGCAGGACATTGTGTGTACATTTAATATGGCGTGTCGCATATGCTACCATTACAGAACAGCTGAGCTTTCAGGATTTGTTTCCATTTAGAAACGTGGGGAGGGCGGAGGGGTCTTTCTCAATTTGATTACTTGCATTTTCAAAAAAAAAAGAAAGAAAAAAGAAGCACTTTTGAGTGTTATTTGTGAGCTAATTTTGAATATCTGGGGGCATAAATGGACTTTTAATGACCCCGCATTAAAAGAAGGGGGTCATGAAGCTTAGGCAGCACGTATTTGTTCACTCTGCTTAGCTGGAGCATTAAAGTTATCAAATTCTTGGATGTGAGGTTCACTGGCGGCAGCTGTAATTTGTTAATGCAATTTTTTTTTTTTTGTGTAGTTTTAATGGTATTTTCAGAGAGCGAGTTGCACAGGAGGATGGATCAAATTAAAAAGAACTGCTTACATTTGGGTAATCACCATGCAAGAACCAAAGTCATTTGGCCCCAAATTACCAGGACTGCTTCTCAGGGCAGTTCATCCCAATACAAAACTGGCCAGACGATGAATACATCTGGTGCCACTGAAGAAAGCAGCTCTAGTATAAGGCTTTTTTAATCATCTATAAGTGGGTCAGTATAAAATAATTAAATGTTGTAATTTCATTTTTTGAGAAAAAGCAAAAAAAATTTGTGCTGTTTAGATACATTTCTGTACTTTTTTGTCAATGGGGGCATATCTAAAAAAAAAAAAAAAAAAAAAAATCGAATTTATTATTGACTCCATACTATTCATCAACTCACTTTGTCCTGATTCTAAAACAGGGACTGTCAGAGTTTAACCTGGTCTTCTTTAAGCAAGGCGGGGTAGCCCCCCCCCCATAGACGGATCACCAGACCACCAATATATTTGAGTCAAATATTGATTTAGATAAAGGGTAACTATTGAGTGAGTGCTGCACTTTCTCCCATTCCAAACTTTAAAAAGAATATTTATTTTACACATTTATTGAGAAAACTTTAATTCTAAAAGGACTATAAATCAAGCTGCCCAATGACTCTTTTGTCTTCCATTAATGAAAATAGCTGAGTTACAGTATTTGCTTTCATGTATGATTTTCTTATTTTGCCCAATAATCTTAAAAAATAGCTTCGCATTTAATCACGTTTAAACTAGTGCTGCCTTACTTTCAAGCCTGACTGGATTTACATACAAACATTATACATGTGCTGTTGTAAATTTCTATAGTTTAGTGTTCAAAGCTGATAGTCTTTGTATTTACTCAATTGTTGGATGGGGTGTCATAAAATGATAATATAATATTCATTCAAGCATGTTGTTGTTGTGTAAGCAAACACTGTAGATCAGGAAGATATATTTTAAATGACAGAATGATGTTTTATTTTTCTAACATATTGCAAATTGGAAAAAAAAAAAATCTTTGCTGTGCAAGACAGTACGTGTAATGTCAATGTGAGTTTTTCCTCAGCAGCCCAGTAAGTGCCTGCATGGGAGGGTCTGTGTTAATGAGGCTTTAGCTATCAATCAGTACTTGGATCCGCTGCATAAAAGCAGACATTAGAAGCTAACTCATCAGTCCACCTGGAAATGCAGTATTAAAAGGAGCAAACCGGCATCACTTACAAGCACTGCTTTTGATGCTTGTGCAGAATGAACTTAGGAGTAAAAGACATAAACAGTTGAACCAGATGGAGTTGTAGCAGCACTAGTGGAACCTGCACTAGAGTAGATAGAATATTATTGACGGATCAATTGATCGTTTGGCTGTCGAGACTGAGCCAGGATGCTGCTGTCTTCTTGGCCCTGATTCCCTCCTGCCTTGTGCTAAAGTCAGCAGCTGTGTGTCTGTGTGTGTTCTCGTATTTATTACCTTGTTAGGAACTGTTACCGTGATCACCAACCTTATTGGGGTCTTTAGAGGGACAAAATACTTTTTTTGTGGTAAATATGGTTGTTTTGATCAGTAAAAGTAAAAACAAAGGTCAGATGAAGGGCATTTATAAGTATTGGTAATGATCAGAAACTGCACGGCCGTGAAGTTCAAAGCAGCTAGGACTTTACTATGTGGAATTTGCGTGTTCTCCTCATGCATTGCTTTCTGCACAGTCCAAAGACATGCTTTATGAGTTGATTGATGTCTCTTAAATTGTCTCAAGGTGTGAATGTGAGTGGTCTGGCGACCAGACCAGGGTGTACCCCACCTCAGCCGCGACTGTGATTGGCTCCAGTATCCTTTGAACCTGCAGGGGATTAGGTGGACTCACTCAACAATAGTGTTTCTTAGTCTTCCGTCCATCTATTGTGTTGCAGGATTTTGCATTTATATTTGACATTGTTTAAATATTTTTTTAGCACACAAGTGACACTTTTTCTTTTCATCCCATTTGGATGCAGCTCCAAAACTCCGGCAGGACGGCTAATAAGACAGAGGGGTATCACGAATGACAGACATAGTGACAGCTATGCTATGGTGTCTTTGACATTAAATTATGAGACGGTGTCATTAAATACCTTAGGGTTTATATAGTTTTTTTAAGCACTGCAGATTACTTTCAGTGTTTTTTAGTGGTAGATGATGCCACTGAAAGCTTCATGGAAAACGCTTTTGAACCTTACTTTGAGCTGTGCAGTTGCAAGAATTGAAATGAGAAAAATGCACTGGTTTGTGTGTGCAGCTGCCAGATGGATGTGTCAGCGAAGGGAAAATCTTGGTGGGGAAGCAAAAGTGACAGACGGTGAATGAGGAAGCGATAACTATAAAGAAAGAAAACTTCAGTCTGCACAGGTGTTTGTGTGAGCTTAACCACCCTATTCTACAGAATGCTAGCTGCCCGAAAGAGCAGCCAGTTGGATTTATCACTGTGTTTCCTGAAGTCCGGTCCGCGGTCCGGTGCCAAGAGCTCAGTTTTTGCTGAGCTTTCCATGTGTTTCTTGGCTGACATAGGACAACTGACAACAAATGCTTACAAGCAAGCAGAAGCTGTTTGAAGCTGAGAAAAAATGAAAACTTTTACTAGAAACACGAATTTGATGCGTAGCAAAAGTGATGAAGCAACTGAAAAAGAAACCAATTCTCCGTGTGCCATTTTCCTTTTGTGTCACTAATTATTTACTTGTTAAAAATTGTAGTTATTCTCTACTGTTAGTCTCTCTGTAGTTAATCTCTCTGGAGACAGTCACGCCTCATTTTGTGTCTAGAGGAATCCGGGGCAAGAAAGTCTAACAAAAAAACACAAATGTATAGTGTCTCCATAAAAGATAACAAATGTATAAACAAGAAAAACAATAAATAACTCAAAGGTGAAGCAAAAGGCTTCAAGGTAAACCAAGGGCAAAACGACAAACAAAAACTATCTGAAACCAGGAAGCTTACCTGCAAATGAAAAAGAATGACAAACACTAACCTCCCTATAGACTAACACAAACAGGAGAAGACTTATACCAAAAAAATGGCAGTTCATCCCCACAGCTTTACTTAAAATTAACTAACACCAAACAAAACTACACAAAGTGGGACCTAAACACAAAACCACAACGAGGACTACCAAGTGTAACAACAAAACAGGTGGAGAAGAGCACCAAGCTGCTGTGGAGACTGGTCGCAGTCCAGCTCCTTTCTGGTGGGCTGGAGGTCAACATGGTGTTTTTTAAAGGCTCCCTTCATCAGCTTTGGTCCAGTAGGGCCACACCTCCCAGCACCACACCTGAAAATAATAAACACAGAAAGACACACAAAGATCCACAAAACACACAGAAGTCCCACTCTGACAGAAAAATACACAGAACAAAGAGAAAAACCAAATATGCCACAGCGGAAACAGCTTTTCATGTGTTTCTTGGCTGACATAGGATAACTGAAAACAAATACTTACAAGCAAGCAGAAGCTGACATAAAACAAAAACTCTTACTAGAAACATGAATTTGATGCATAGTAAAAGTGATGAGGTAACTAAAAACAAACCAGTTCTTTGTGTCCCATTTTCTTTTTGCGTCACTGAATATTTGCTCATTAAAAAATTGTAGTTATTCTCAAAATATTTATCCTCTCTATGATATTATCCTTAGTCATATGGACCCGTACAGGGGTTGACCCATACTGGTGCTCGAGGGTCGTAGACAGACCTGTTGCCCTAACGACTCTCTAGTCATTAGTAAGATGTGCACATGAAAATGATGCACGCAAGTGATACATCAGTGTCTGTGGGATATATGTAGGTGCCCACACCAATTACACTCTGTCTTATTTCTTTGTTTCCAACAGTCAGACTGCAGGCACGGAGCTCGCAATGAAAGACGCTCTCCAAGAGCGCGCACTTATCACTTAAGCAGCACTAACAGGACCCTTGTACAAAATACAGGTTTTGGAGGTTTAAAAACAAAGAAAAATCTGTACAACATACCTGTGTCTCAAAAGACATTATTAAGTTAAGGGATGGTTGGAACCACTGAGAAGAATCAGCCAAATAGCTTTGCTCCATTTGATCCTGTCTTAGCTGATTCTCACATGTGGAACACACCACAGTGGATAGGGCAAGATTATTTGAAACATAAGTAAGAAAAAACCCACCCAAGAATGATCCTGGACTCCTTTTTGTCTACTGGTGGTGTTAATCTTCAAAGATTCAAGATTCCGTTTTTTTGTCATTTCACACAAAGTATCTGCAGATGAGTGCACAGCTGAAACGAAATGTTGTTCCTCACTAAGCAAAAATATATCAATAAGGTAAAAAAAATAGAATCAAATATAACATGGAACCAGCATTCAGATGTTAAAAAAAGGTATAAAGAAAATATTTAACAATAAAATAGCAATAAAATGTAACTTCTTCTACGTAATATAATATATAGCGTTTAACCCTCCTGCCAAAATGATCATGCTTTTTTTAATTTATTAATAATGACATTTAAATTTGAGATAATATTTTTTTATAAAGAAAAATCTAATTAAAATCAACATTTACATTTTCTTTCCATTTTTTTCTTGGGTTGAGCCCAAATGCATAAATCTGAAACTAATTTTGAGAGAATAATTTATAGCCTAAGAAATATTGATTTCATTAACTTTTCCTCACAAAACAGTGTCCCAGATCAGGATTATGGATTAAAGATGAATGTATTGATTGATGGATGGAGTTTTCTTCACCTAATTCCAAAAAAAAAACAATTTATTTTGTAACGGTAAACACACATGAGCATTATTGGCAAGAGAGACAACCTGATTATTGTTTTATTGATGTTTCTTTGTGTTTTATTACAAGATGATCAATGTTCCTGTCAGGATTGAAAGACCATGACAAATTAAAAAAAGAAATAAATGAATAGATGCAGAAATTGGGGGATGACAAAAACACAGATCCCCTTCAAGTCATGCACACTTTGTATTTCTATGAATATTTGTCAGAAAGTCCGCAGTGTAACACGATAAACTTCCGTTGCCCATTACAGGCTGTCATCTGGTTGCCTTGGCAACCCGCGTCATTGCCAACCTGCACAGCTCCAAAACTAAAACATTATCACGAGCTGTGTCTGGGCAAGGAGTGATTCACCACCCTTACACACACACACAAACACAGAGGATCAGCAACAGTGACTGAAATCAGACAGTCGAAGACAAAAGACGTCATAATACAAATCTTAAAGGTTTATTTTTGCTACTTTCTGCTTCTTGCAGAGGGACCTTTGGCTTCATTCAGAAGTTTTTCTGAAAATGAGTCACAGATGGAAAATATATTTATGTTTTAACTCCTCCTCCAGTGACCTTCTATGACAGACAAGAACAAGTCTGGTATGAATGTTTAAGGTTCTGATATTAGCTGCAATGTGGGTGTTGTGCAGTTTTGAATCCCTTATATTGATTTGATCAAAAATAAAATGAAGTTTGCTGAATTGTTTTAAAAGGGGCAGCAAAGCAAGTTTTATGACATTCTGATTCTATTTGATGTGTTATCATATAAATGAGTTTGATGTGGAGCAGTTAAAATACAATTCATAATACATGCTAGATTTTTTTTTACTTTTTGTTTCAAATTTGAATAACTCAAGGAGTCCACAAACATTGGAGCAATAAAGTATTTAGTCCCCACTGTAATTTAGCATCAATTTGAATAGAAAATAACATTGAAGAATTATGATTTTTTTTTACACAATTATACTTTTTATTGTAATTATGAATAAATATCCTAAGCAAATCTGCTGTCACACTAACCACTTTGTAACGTTACATTCCTCTACTGACTTCTGGGATTGTTCATTCACTAAACCTCAGACTGTGGACTCAACACTGCAATTGGATCTTTGTGGCCACGGGCTGAGATAATAAATTAGAGCACCAAAAGTGTCTGCCAAAGATTTTTACTCTGCTGCTGTGTGACCACAGTGCATCAAGACGTAAAAATGTTTCCCTAGTAAAACTTTGTGGTTACCATCTGATAGTCAGAAGTGCTGCTTACTGTTTGCTCTCTGCCAGTCTGCACATTTCTCTCAGTTTTCACAAAAAGAAAGTGAAAAGCTAGCTTTAGCAGGCTGGTTGTCGTTTCTGTCTCAACCAACTCTTTATCGAAACTGCCTGGAAGGGTTTTCTTCTTTAAAATCTCCATCCTGACAGAAGTCTCAGCCATCACACTCCTGCTTGTGTTTTTTCACCGTCCAAGAGTCTAAATAAACACCTTTCCTCTTTAGACGTGTTGTTTTGGTTCAAGAATTGATTAGTGTGTGCAGTCCCAGACTCATTGTTAGGCCTGGGCATTTTCTTCTGCAGCTGAGAATGTTTTAACTTCTCATAACTATTTAAAAAATATCTTTTTAGCTCAGCAACTGAGGAAAGAGTAAAGTAAACAGAATGATAGTTGGTAGTCAATTGGATTTTGTGTGGTAACATCTGTGCATGAGGTGGAGTTGTGACTGCAGCAACAGAGTCTCAATTTTATCAGCACTCTTATTGATTGTTATAAAGATGGTTGAGGATCTGTACTGGTATTGTGGTTTTGGGTATGTTATTTATGAAAGAAGGATTTATATTAATATATAGAAGAGGGTGCTGAACGGAGGGAGGTCAGGATAATGTGGGTATGTCGATTTAGTGAAAATTAAGTCACTCTGACAAAGCAGTCGTAGTGTGAAAGAAACAACGTTAACTTTGCAGCTTTAAATAACTCAACGGAGGCAGCAAGCAGTTTAGCACCACATTATTATTAACGGCGAGTTTACATCTTACAATCAACTTGTGGGAAAGAGTATCTGCTCCAATACTGGCTGCCCTTTAGTTGCAATATTTTTGCAAGAAGTCCACAAAGAGAAAATGAACACAACTTGTTCTGGCAATATTTTTTTTTTTAAACAAATTAATGTTTTGGTGCATACATTATTAAAGCCTTGGTAAAGAAAAAAAATCCTACATTTTTTAATCCTTCTCAGAAACCAATGCAATAGAGAGAAACTTTTTAGTAGCTGTACACTGAAATAACGACTGTGTACCAGAGGGTTAAGATTACATTTCAAATTTTCTTCAAAGTATTAAAATGTTGCATAGTCTGCAGTAAAGCCAAGAACAAAGTTCAGTTTATCATATCTTCTTACACAATTAGTTTCCATTCAGTCATTTTATTTATTTTTTTCTTTATTAATAACTGTTGTAAGACAAAACATTTATAACGTGTCGAGCAAAATGCCATCAAATTGTTATTTTTTAAATTTAAGATTAAACTCATGCTAACATTTACATGGAGGTTATAGAGCACCAAAACACAGAAACAATGATGACTAAAACAACATTTTTGGATAAATTAACTAATCAAATACAATAAGATAAGAACAGAACTAAGAATGTGCAAACAAAAACCTGAAACCAACATGAAAGAGTGACACACAGATGACCTGATGAAGACAAACTGGAAACCAGACTCATAAATAGGCTGAGGGTTAATTGACAGAGAGAAAACAGCTGTGGGTAATTATCATTAATTATCTGTGACTGTGACCAAGTGGTAACAGAATAAAATGAACAAACAATATGAAAAAACTACGACTTGAACTAAACTTAAAAGGAACCAACCAGGGGCATCAGTGACGATGAAATCTTCAGGTTTTAAGCCTTAGACCGGGTCACTTGTTAGTGCCTTTCCCTTCAGTTTCAGTAGTTAACGTGGTGCTCAAACGCCTATTACACTTCTCATTAGTTTTTGCATAGGAACTACAGAAGTCATGCTAATTATTTCACACTGGCCCACTGATTCTGTCCTCAGCTGAAGCACAATTAAAATGACTTAAGATATATTTGTACTATGCAATTACCCCATAATCCTAATGTAATGTGGTAATGTACTAAAAAGGCTCCTCTGCATGTTGTGTGGAGGGGAGTGGATAATGTTTAATAGGTTTTTAAGAAGCTTATTTACATTTTTTTTTTAAATCACATCCACTGTTAAATCTACAATTTCTATATTTTTGCTATATTTTTATAAAAAAAACTAATTATATTGTTATCTGAAGTGTTTTCTTGAGTAGTAAGTAACCCAATTACTACTCAAAATCAAACTGAGTTGATAATTTTCTAAATTTCTGAGAAAAAAAAGCCAAACTTTTACATTTAAGAACCAGTGACTTAAAGCTAAATTTGTTACAATACAAATGAAAACATCCAAATCAGCAATGGTAGAGTGTGAGATTATCTATCACGTTTTCCTAAAACTCCCATTTCATGGCGCATAAAGTGACTGCTCCAGGCAGCGGCTGTTCTTGTTAAATATTTTCTTCTCTCTCGAGTTCTTCTTTTCAACTCAATCGTTGCCGAATGTCAGTAGCAGAGGGAGCCGTCGTCATTTTCTTTAAAAAAAGTGAATGCAAAGTCAAACATTTTGTGCATTCAGAGTAATTACAAGGTGAAATGTATGCTGCTCGTGTTGTATAATTGCTGTGGGAACTTTGTAGAAATCTAAGTGGGACCAAGAGAACATTCAGGATGTGAAATTAAATTGAAGCTGTTGCCGTGGCATGCTGGGAATTTGACTTTTTTCTGCTTTTTATCTCATCTCCATCCCCATTTGCTCCGGGTTTTTGATGTTTTGCAAGATATGGCAACTCACAGAAGCCTTCTCTCTCGTAGCACTGGCTACTGCATTTTACCCTTTTTCATGCTGATAGTTTTCATTTTCTTCAAAATATTTGGCATGCACTATCTTAATGGTCCATCCAGTGGGGGGATTTTTATGTCTCTTTACTGACTCAGCCTGTGACAGATCTGTAATGTGCTCCTAATCCCCTAAACACAGACAAGATGGTTACGCTTGGCTGGCACAGCCTCCTTCTGGGACATTGCAGGAATCATTCTATAGGTTTGTTCATAGCGTTTGATTATCTTTAGCACATGGTTTTGTGTCTGTGCACAATGCCACAAAGTAAAAAAGTGATTTTATTGAGAGTCTAGTGGAAAGGGAAAGTCAATTAGTTCATCTTGAGAAAAGATCAATAAGTTTAGTATTCATTTTTGGTAAAAAGGTCATCTAAAAGGTTATGCTTTTCCAACTGTTTACTCTAAATTGATGCTATTTTGATTCAACATAAATATAAGTGACCTTTGCTAGATTGTAGATTATTAAACACTCATCCTTATCTTACAGTGTGGAAAAGATGAAATAGTGTTAATGCTTTTTTTTGTATTTTGACCTATAGCATCGATTGAATATTAACTGCTCTGCTTTTGTTTCGCATATTTCACTGTACGCTGGTGATGATCAGTCCACTAAATAAAGCTTTCAGCATGTCTAGGATATGATACTTATCTAAAAAAATTTAAACCTCTGGGCATAGCTCTAAAACTCACAATTTAGCTTTAAGTTTACCTCAATCTGCAGTTGCATTTCTGCAGCAGGCTGCTCCGCCTCGCACCTTTATAGATTTAATCTTCAGCTTCAACATCTGCTGCAGCCACGCATTTGTTCCCACAACCACTGAATCAATTTTCTTTGATAAAGTTCAGTGGCCTCATAACTGTAGCTACGGCAGATTAAACAGCACTTCTGGGCTCTTTCATATTCATCAAACACAGAATTAGAACAAGATGTTCTATTTTGATTAACTGTAAAATGAATAAACTTTTGGCCTTTTTTCTCACCTTATGACTTCCATGAATGATCTAAGTATCAGAAGTTTATCCGGCAACCAAAGTTTTTCCTTCATAACATCTTTTCTTGATGTTGCACTTCGTTTTTTTAGCACTGGTACTGTAACTTAGCAACAGAGGAGAGTGTAAACAAAGGGATGATGGGAAAAGAGTGCCGATTTAGTCATCTCTCACATCAACCTATAGGCGAATTTCTAATCAACTACTGCTGTTCTGCAGAAACTATGTCCTGGAATATGACACAATTTTTTCAATTTTGGCTATCAACAATGATGATTTAAACAAATAGTTTGAAAATTGATCAAAAGATGATCGGAGTGGGAGTTAAAGAAAAAGGAAATCTCTGCATTTTCAGAATCCAAATTGACAAATCCAGTTTGACAAACATAAAATTCTTATGTACTGGTGGAGCATGAATTTTCAAGTCTCTCTTTGATGTTTTGGCTGATACAAACTCAATACCCACAAACATATTGAAGTTCTGTTAATACACTTTAGATTCTAAATCAGCATAAATCTTTTAAGAGCTTCTTATCACATGAAAGTTCTTCCTCACACTTGGGTTTTAAACCCTATATTAAAGACGACAGTACTCAAGAACATAGCAGAATACTTTTCTGCTCCCTTTTAAAAGTTTCTCATAGTTTAAAAATCCCTTCAAGGAAAAGAAATCTGTCAAGAATCCAGGCAAGCTGAACGAACGCCGGAACCGCTCAAAGACGTGACAAACGGTCCAAGCTGAAATTGCTCACACGGGAGAATGGCAACAAATGACTCTAATGGAATTGCTGAGACTCGGGTTACTTTTCATTAGGCCAGGATGTCTCCTAATCTCACTCACTTCTCTACATCTTGATTTACAAGCTTACTAAGAGAAATCGGTGAGATTAGAAAATAAAAGGATGAAGAATCCGGGAAGGACTGTTTTTTTTTTTTTTTTTTATAAAGAAGTACATGTGAACGTAACAAGACTTATTCAGAACAAAACATGCTAAAAAAGATGATTCATGGTCAGTTTTTATCATTTCAATTGGCAAAGGAAACACAGGAAGTCATTTTTGAATGAAGAAACATAACAATGCTCCTTTGTTAAATGGTTTTTCAGATTTCAGTCACCAATTTTAGGTAATTTAAATATTTTACTTAAGATTTATCTAATATTTTTTTGTTTGAAACACAAGAATTGAATACTTAATTGAAATATATTGTTGGTGCTTTCATATGTCCACATCATCTTCAGTAGTGAAAAAGAGGGGTTTTTTCAAGAACTTAAGGTCAGATGTTAAGACTTCATTCACGTGGATGCATTTATTTAAAGAATTATTTTTTAAGACACACAGTGGACCACTTTAATAGTGTTTTCACAATTACTGCTGAGCCTGCTGTCGCACACAACAATGATATTAGCAGTATTTCTATTGTTATTAATGCTTGAAGGAAAGCCAACTATGTTGGTTATTTTCATTGTAGCTCTGCTTTCTATGATCTAAAACATGTCTTTCTTTTTTAACCCTTTTTTTAACACATATTTAGCCCAATGGAGAATGGAAAAATGAAACAAGGTTGATAGAATCTCCCACAAAATCCCAAGATAAAAAACACCTTGTTTTGTTTCTTCATTCAGCTTTAACACATACTAATCAACAGACAACTCAGACTAAAACAAGCTAAACTGCATTGATGTGTGTTAAGAATGAGTTTTGACATCATTAATATTATTTTATTCGTTTATTTGTTGCCATTGTTTATGTTTTTTTGTTTCCCCTTCAGGGTGTGTGTTGTTTCAGAGAATCCCAGTGGAAGTGGTGTCACGCTAGCAAACACGGACACGCAAGAGACTTACTGAAAGACTGCTTCGTCTTTGTGCGCGTGTGTTTGTTTCATAGTGTGTGTTGGAAATAGAGGAGTGAAAAGAAAGAACATAATGGAGAGGGGCGTCCTCAAAAACAAGCAACACAACAAAATGTGTAAGAAGTGGAGTGGTCCATGTAGAGTGGGGTTAAAGCATCGCATAAACACACATTCACGCAATCGGGAGGAAGTCCACTATCATCTCAAGAGGTAAAAGATTCAAGTGAAGCTTTGGGGTGCAGCTATTCAATCAATGAATCCCACAGAGACCTTATAAAAGCCTCCCTTTGGATGAATTATTCAAAACAGAGGGACACAGACAACCATTAACCTACATCTTCATCAAATACGTGGATGGCTCCTTCCTTCACATGTGCCCAAGCCTCCCACGCAACACGCCAATGTGCACACCGCAGCAGATTTGGGCTTCTGGTTGTGCCAGCTGCCACTAGAGTCCTCTCTGCTCAAGTAGATCACGCAGATATCTGTCCAGGCAGAACGCACAAGCTCTGTGTGCGCGCTCGCAATCCGCGTACTTTGTAGAGGACGCTTTTTGAATTGGGTTAAACCTCATTGAGACATTCAGCCGCTGCCCGTCACCCTGAGAGGAGAAAACAAGACAGCTCCTGCAAGTTAACAGCTGAGGTTTACAGTGAATTTAAGAGCAGGTTTTGGTTTATCTAATCTGAAAAAGAAAAGCATAGCCGACGAGAACATGGATTTTCATTTTAAAAAACGGATTCATTTTAGATATATTTAAGAAAGAATTGCTATTTGGAAGTCTAAACGTCGTCATTATGAGTAGTGTTACAGTAACATCAGTGTTTTTGCAGGTACCATCCACACCTGTAAAAACATGCAACAGATTCTCTATGGAGCAGTTTGCTTCCTCGTCCCTTGCCAATAATTCTGCTTTACGGAAATAAGCAGCTCTATAAATCAGTGGATGTCATCATTAACTTTGGATTCTTCTCCTATTTTTTATACGATTTTTTTTATAATAAAAACCTCTAACTTCCTCTTTGATTTAAGGATTTAGAGAACTTGCATCGTTATTTACCACTGAACACAGACACGTCTTCAGCTTCGCTAAAGTGAGCCTGGCTTCTCTGGAACACAGAAGCAGACCGACACGAGCACCATGCTGTGTGATGGCTAAAACACAAGCAAAGCACAGAGGATAGGAATGAAGACAAAACGCTACCTTCATAAATTACAGCATTTTTTTTTCCTGTTTTCTTTTTTCAACACATAAAGAAATGTAGCAGCGATGTGCACAAATACAGTTTCATTTCTTCTGTATTTCTCGACAGATTGTTATTAGTTTTAGAACATTCATGCAGCATTTTCACCACAGTGTGATGTTTGTGCACATGTAAAAGCTAGCAGATGTCTTGTAATAAGCACATAAACGCAGTTTGACACAGGCAACAATGGCTTAAATTGAAGTTGGGGCGGCGTTTGGGGGATGTTTGATTATAGGGGCTCTAGGGTTGAATCACAGACACTGATGTGGAGAACAACTCTTAAGTGATTTCACCTTTCCACAGAGTACAGCCTGATTTGGCCAAACCCTCAGCGAAGCTGGTCATTGAGTTCAGTGTAGGAAAAAAGAAACACGTTCAGTCTTTGGTTTTGATGACTTGTGTTTTAAAATATATTGATTCAATGGGAAAAGCACATTTTATCCATGGTATATGTGCTATATTAAAGCATATTTAATAGCTAAGATGCATATTCAAATATTTACTTTGAAATGAAAGTAAATCTAGCCCAAAAACACAAACATTTTTACTTCTATAAAAATGAGCTTTACAGTGCTTCTGGAGAGGATCAAAATCAACAATAAATAAATTATTAGGGGTGTAATGATTCATTTTGACTACAAATCGATTAATATCACAATTTGTGGTTGCCAATATGATTTAGAGTTGATGTATGTTCATTTTGAGCAATCCAATTCACTGATCTAAAATCAATCCAGGACATCTGTAGCTAAAAATTCAACCAGTGTGACTCAGAGATAATTATCTGGTACTGAACAGTACAGGGGAAGTTTTCCAGATTCCTTGTATTTCTTGCAAAATAATCAAATATGTGCACAAACACACAAGTAACGATGAATTAATGGCAAAACCAATCATATTTTTGTTTCATAAAGTTCCGCCCAATGTTGTTTTTCCCCATCAAAATAATAAAATTGGAACTTTATTAGAACATGATACCACACTGTATGGCCTCTTTTATAATGGCCTATTTTATAATAGTATAGGTCACTTTGATCAACTACTTATCTCAGACAGATCGATCTAGGAATATAAATCAGTTCGATTAAGTCAATTAATTGTTACACCCCTATTAATTATCCTGTATTTTACTGGGATCCAAAAGGTCAAATTTAGCTGAAAATGCAAAACCATTTGCAAAGTCTTCAAAATAAGTGCAAACTTTTAGTAAAAACATTGAACTATTACAAGACAAATGTCACACTGCTGGTAAAAATTGTAATAGAGTTTTTGTAGACATAAAACCAACATGTCATATTTTATGAAATATGAACAATAGGGATTAATCATGTGCTGTAAATCAGTTAAAATTGGGCTTAAGATGAGCTTGACTGCACCAAGACGATCATACTTTATTTTAAAAATGAGATAATTTCTTGGAAAAAAAGATGCAAAAACTTAACATTTCAGAACATTTCAAGGTTACTTTTCCACTGAAGTTCTCACTTCAAACTCTTTTTTTTCTTTTCAAAAATCAAATAAACTAATTCCCATTACAATCCCACATTTTCTATATCTAAAAAGCTAAGGTTTTAGATTTTGGAGCAAAGCACTGTGCAATAATCCAAAAATGATTTATCATTCTATGTTACTGTAATAATGTTTAAATTCCTGTTTTGCACATTGTGTACATATCCTAGTTCATATTATAGCTTTTTTGGGATAATATTACTTTTGTAATCTATATAAAAATATATTAACTCTATGACTTCTATTGTTGATGCAACAAAAAAGTAACTTTTATGTTTCTTTTTGTTTTTATTTTCATATTAGATTCTGTAACATTCCATATTGGGTTTTATTATTTTGCTATCACGCTCTTACCAGGAGTTTATTCTTCCTTTTCTACCTTTAAAGTTTGATCAAACCTCACTTTTCATGTTTTTTTTTTGTCTGTAGTAACTGTTTTACTTATAGGTTTAAGTAATACTTTACTGAGGAAATGCTCAAAGTTTTTACAGCAAAGATCTTCATACCTCTCAAACATCAGGATACAAAAAGTACGTTTCTTAGTGAGAAAAGTTGCTTTTCAAGGACTGTCTTCCTCTACATTACTTCAATAAAATATCTGTATTGTGACATTAAAGGGGAATTTAAGAAGCTAATTTTGAGTAATTTGTTAAAAGTTTCATTTAAAAATAACACCTTTGTTTTAAAGGGATGATTTCAATTAAAAAAGAATGATTTACAGAAGTGTGTAATTGTCTCTTACATCCAAACCTGAAGAGGCTTTGAGGTGAAAGTTTGTCAGAATGTTTTCAATTTTGTCTTGTTTTTTATTTGCTAATATGAAAGGCTAATAAAATATTTATTTTCAGCCTTTGAAAAATGCACACTTCATTTTTGCTTTGTGTTTTTTATGTTCTTTGTTCTTAAGTTCTCTCTTCTGTATAAGTCAAGGTGATTTCTAATTATGAACTCTTTTCTCATTGTAACCTTGGATTTTCTTCATATTATAGCCTAAACGAAAAATCATCTGATAAAGGAAGTTGTTCTCAATTCGATAAAAACTCACGTATTTTTAATTTTTATGTAGCAATAATACAGCAGTTAGTTAGAGTAACTGTTAGTATTCTTGACCCAAGCTCAGATAACGGTAAACCAAAAACTCTTCACACATCTATAAAAAAAAGAAATCTGTGTTTTTTAAAGAACAAAACACCATAATTATATATATTTTTTAAAAAGTTGATTATCCAAAGAACTTAACAATTTTACAAATACAAACCCTTGCTACATTTAGTGCTGTCATCTGATTAATTCATTCTGACCTGTAATCAATTAGTCTAATTAAAAAATTTAAATTCAATTATTTGTATCCTAATAATTTGCCATAAAACGCTTGTTTTTGAGATATTTTCATTTAAATTCATGACACTGTGGCACAGTAAAACATCAATTACAACAAAATATGAATTTTTTTTTCCCTTCATCATCGTTTTATGCTGAACATCTGCAACCATCTGAAGACTTAAAACTGAATCAGGTTGAGTAACTAGTTTTGGACCTCTTCTTGAGTTGTTGTTGACGTTTTTAGAATCAGTTTTATTTCTAAAAAATGGATGCTTGCTTCTCATGACAAGTCTCTGCTTTTTTATCCATATCAGAAATGTAGTTAATGTTTGGTAAAAATTTTAATGAGTCATTAAAACGAATATCTATGAAAAAAAAAAGCTTTGGGCTTTATTTCAAAGTGGATGAGGCTGTAGTAATGAGGTCAGTTGTGTAAGCGTACTGCCAATTTCCACCATCCCTAGCTGGGTCGAGGAAGCGCACTGAGATCAAAGAGGTAATACGAATTTCCTGTTCATCCTCCAATCAGTTTGTGTCAACTGGCTTCTAGTGAAGAGCTTAGTGAAAAAAATAAAATTCTGATCCTTTAGGATTCTTGCTCCAGTAAAGTTCCCAAAAACCTTCTACCCTTCTTTTTCACTCATGTGATTGTGTCCGTTCTCTTTTACATGCCTGACCACCACGGTGTAAATAGATGAATGTGGGATGAATTTTATAAATAGCAAAAGACCAACTGTGGAGGCATGGAGGAAAGAGAGGCAAGAGAAGAAAGAGAAGAGGATGTGGGAAGCTAAGAAGGAGGATGACGAAGGCCAAAGAGGTGGTGGACTCAAACATGGAGATGAGAAAGAAGATACACTATTAGAGGGAGAAAGAGAGGAAATGCCTATTTTTATCTGTGCTTGATAAAGAGAAACAGGGAATGTGATATTCCTCTGCACTCAGCAAGAGGAGAAGGAACTTGGCTGGTTTGGGCGAATTCAAATAGACACCAACTGCAGGAAAACTGAAACTTTATCCCTCGGACTATTTCACTATTTCTTCAGTTTGACATTTTTATTTCTTATTCTGCCAAATACGTCGCAGATTGAAATTCTACAGATTATGTTTCAAGTTTTCATTTAATTATTTATTATTTTACCACAATGGACCAACTTTTTGATACACAAAAAATCCCAAAAGCTTTTTATAATGTGATTTCCTAAAACATGCGTGCAAATACAGAAGACTTTGTTAAAATTCTCAATATGACTTCAGACTTTCTATTTTCTTATGGCACCAGCTTTGAGGCACATCCAGATGGAAAGGAGATGTTGCTTCAGACTTAAGCTGGAACACCACAAATTGAGATTGTTTTCTGTATTTTCTTGGTAATTCTCTTCTTTAATATTTGTGTAAAAAAAACAAAAATGGGTAACTTTGTCCATTTACCTTGCACAGTCTTTGTTGTAGAGTACTTTCCTTCTAGAGGAACTGCCTGCTTTTTGTGTGACTGACGACAGCAACTCAACCACGTTGTGGTGGACCATGTAAACTGAGAGAGAGGGGTCAAGTATAATGAAGCACACATCATATTGAACACTGTAGGTTAGGAATGGGATACTACTTCAGTTCATATGTGAGTCAAGGCAGGAGAGTAAATAGTTTTGGTAATATAGTGTACGTTTGCATCAACCTCGGCACTGCAAGTTTAAAGGGTAACCAAACCCTAAATCAACTTGTTTTGGCTGTTGACATCTATAAATGGGGCTTTAAAACAGCTATCTGTTGGTCATTTCCACATTTTAACAAGTTAAAATAAGCTTGTTTAATTTTTGAAAATATATTCGAAAATGTCTGTGCTGCCGCCTACAGGTTGAACTGGGGTATTACAGTTGGATTTTGTGATTGGTCAAACCATTTAAGTCCCACTTCCTTATCTGGAACTCCAGTAATAATAACAGTCCTGTTTTCCAGCCCCACTCCTCTGACTGGATTTTCAAATTTCGGCCTCCATCTTCCCTGTTTGGTTATCCTTTACGCAGCCACTTCCAATTAACTATGTAAGCATGTGCAAACACACGTTTTGGGCTTCCGCGTTCAAAACTCTAGTGTTCAAGTGTAGCTATGCAAGTTTCTACAACAATTTTGAATCTCTACGTACAAAACTGTGGCCATTACACGTGTTGAAAGTTAAACCAGGTCAAACTTTAACCAATCGTGACTTGAATTTGGTAGTGACGTACGCATGGCCCCCTAATTTACAGAAATGCTGACTGTATGGAAGAGAACTTAAATTTTTCGTGCATAGAGGTTACTAGAGTGTACAGAATGCTTTGATAGCAAATATGACATATAGCATATGGTAAGCAAAGAGAAGAGGCTCTGTTCAGAAATGACAGTTTACAGATTTGATGGGAAACTAGATCATATGATGAAATCAAAGACAATGACGCATTGTTTTAGATCAATCAACCTATAGAGATAGAGAAATCACCATTACAGCATGATATACTTGAATTTATTTACAGATCTGCCTAAAAATAAAGACCATTATGACACCAAGTCTTTCATATATTGAAATAAAGCTATGAAAGAAAAAGTCTAGTGCAGGAGTCATGAAATTTGCATCTTCCTGCTTTTCCAGTGTGAACACATTGAAGAACCCGAGTAGCACACTACTACTATACTTTACTGACTACTATATTTTACTGAAAGTAGAGAACACATTATTTTTTTTTGTCATGGCAAAGAGAAAAAATTGTGTAATAAAGATGGAATAATTAACACATTTGATAGTTGTTGAAATGTATGTTTTCATACTAATAAGCCTCCATTGGGAAGTTAAAAAAGTAAGACCTGAACTCTTCAAGCATCGGCATTAAGACTTCACTACTGCGCAGATTACACTTAAATCTATACATTTTTATTACTTTAACCAACCACTTTGCAGTGATTTCGCTGCTCTTCATTCCTTCAACATTAAACCTCCTCCTCTTACACCTCCCTGTCTCTTTCCTGCATCCCTCCATCCTTTTACATCCTCCGGATCAATAGATTACTTCCTGTGTGACAGACCAGTTTAGAGGCCATGGGGTTCCTGTTACCAGTCACGTCTAAATCTATGTTGTTTGCATGGATCATGAAGGGGGAAGCGGGAGAGTCACAGAAACCTGCAGGGTCAATAGTGTCAGCAGGATCAGCAGAAGACCTGACTTTCCTGCTGAGCCATAGCCGAAAACACTCTTCTGGTTCCTGGTAGACCCATTTGAGCAACATTCAAATAATAATGTTGCATTCAAATATCAGACAAAAATTAAGATCCAAACTATAAGGGGAGATAACACTTTGCATTTTAATCTTGTACTCTAATATTTAGGCTGTCCATCATCACCTCTTTAAGAAACCCAAGACCTATTTTTCTCCAGTGATGTCAAATCATGAAATTCCCCATTATTATCCCCCTAACAACTGTTCGCCTCTGGGTAACAGCAACCAAGTTATTTTAACAGAGTGACTGACACAGCCCGATGCCTTTAAATCTTGCAATAGCCTCCTTAAATCTCTTGCCCAGGGCAACAAGAAGCAGTAAATGACTTGAGTTTGTCTGGGGTTCACTCAAAGAGCAGGAGAAAGATCAATACAATCACTCACTGTCATTGGTTTATCTTAACTCCTGTGAGGATCCAGCAATAAAAGTCAAGAACCCAAACCGCTGAGCTCCTTCAGTTATGTTGTGTCACACCAGTCATGTAAAGAGCTGAAGAATGGGAGTTCACATGGACATATTTTCCACTCTGTTATGTTATGTTTGCCAAATTCGCTGTCGCTTGAGTCCAGAAAGCCCTGCTGCTCTGTGATCATCATTCCCCTCACAGAGATTGCAATAAGTCTGATTTTCTGCTAAATGCTTCAGGGCTTCTTTGTGTCTGAGCTGGATTCATTTTCCAGCATTTTTCTTCTGCCATATTACATTCCACCTTCAAAGGTGAAGCCTAAAACTTCCTTCTGCTGCATTCTCTACATCTTGAGTACAAAATGTAAAATGAAGGTTTGTCTTTTTGTTTTGTTTTTTCTTAAAGACAGATGTTCCATGATGACAGACCACATCTGCTTTGTTTTACCTAGCATCTCTTTTTTGGGAATTTGTACTCTGTGAAACCAAATGAATCAAGCTGTGTGAACTGGAAGTCTTTAATTTAACAGCGTCATTATTTATGAGTTCCACTCTGTAGCTTCAGTGATTAAAAACAGACAGAAAGAAGTCGTAGTTGAGATTGTAGTTCTGTTTGACTCTCAATTATCTCTACTGTGGTCCATCTTACTTGAAACATGTTGTTTTGACATGTCAATTATTCTACGAGTTTATTGATTTTAAGCTGTACGTACTTTATTTTTATTAATATTATTATTTTTGGTGCTGAAGTAGAGTGGTCAACCTCTGATCGGAAGATTGCAAGCTAAGTTCTCACCTTTCCCGCTCATGTGTTGAAGTGTCCTTGGACAAGACACTGAACCCCACAAGGTTCATGAATGCATTATTACCATACAGTGGGCCATGGCTATGCTAGTGCATATTCACCACCTACAGTTGGAAGAAGTTCACACTGGACGCGGAAGCCCTGCAAAGCGACGCGAAACAGAGGCCGCTTCCATTCGGCACCCTTGTCAACCAATGGTCACACCAAGATTCAAGATTCAAGATTCAAAGGGTTTATTGTCATATGCACAGTAAAGAAACGGGTTTCCCTGTGCAATGAAATTCTTACTTTGCAGCTCACTCTGAATGAGGCAAGAGAGAGGCAAAGAGCTTTTCTTCTTAGCAGAAATATGAGGTAATATTTTTAAGTTATTAATTTACCCATAATTGTAAAAACAGAAAAAGCTCTAGCAGAAGGGCCTGTTGACTGTCTGGTGTGAATTGCAAGAGAGAGTGGAAGCCACGATGGCACTCCGCTCCACATTCAGTGTGAATCAAGTCAAACCAATGCTGTCTTCAACTTGGCAAGTCTTGGTCCAGCATTTTCTTTCACAGCTCTATTCTGATATATGGCCGACCAGCCACACAAACCACAGTTATTAATCTCTCCTCCATTTCTAAATACCCAATCCAAGTCTCTGATTGGCCAAAATGTTGCGTGTTTAACTGTCAAGTTCACTGGCTACATGTTTAGTACATAGAGCCTGAAAACAGTTGTAGAAACTTGTATAGCGCCGCATAAGTCTTGAACGGTGGGAGCCCGAAATACACATTTATGTGCATTTATATAGACTTTTCATTAGAAGTGGTCGCTTGAATGCATGTTGCTGAGGCCGATGTGAAAGTAGCATCAGACAGCTTAGCTGCCAACAGTCTGTGAATGTGTGTGTGCATGGGTGAATGGGACTTATGCCCCCTGAGAAGGGGGCATATATAAATATATTCCATTTGCCATTTAGCTTTTTATTTTGAGTTTAATGGTACAAACAAAACCAATAATCTAGAACAAAACCTACGTATAAACAAGAGTGTTACAACATCCCATAAACAATCATGACTCATATTCACACATATATTTAACAATAGATGCAAACAGGAAAAAGACAAAGGCAGAAAAAAAGAATGAAGATCTTAACTGAATTTCCATCTTCTATGCATTTATTCATGGTCACATTTGGGTATATGTCCCAATAAATGTCCTATTTGTATGCACCTTTTATCATACTCTCCTGCTTTTTGCACATAAACCCAATTTCTTGTGTGTAGAAGCCTTTTTTTAGGGATGTTTGGGACTTTCACAATAGAAAAGTTCACACGGCATAAACAGTTTTAAGATTGTAAATTTATGTCTACTCTGATGTTTTCTGTTGAACAATGTTCTTTTAAAACCTCATCTTCCCGTCACTTAAAGGGCTTTTATATGTTGTTAGCGTAAATGACAATCTTTAAAACAATGATGTACTGTCTGACAGTTTTAGAGCTCGTCTCGCTGCCACCCACCTTTCAGTCGTGACCTTCATTTTGAAAGCTAGACATTGTAATTTATTGACATTTGTGGCGAGCCCCACTCTAACTCCAGTTTAAACACCAGTTCCATGTCTATTAACAGTGTTGGGTTTTGTGCTGACCCCACTTACACCTTGACCTCTGCTGTCCATCTTTCCCTCCACTCCTCTCCAAATCTTTTCATCCCCCTATTGTGCAGAAACTCCCAGCGGACGCGCTGCCACTTCACCCTGTCTCCATGCACAAGCCACTGCAGGCTCCTGTCGGCTCTGTCCAAATTGTATTTATAATGATTTGACCCAGAGACCCCACTGTGTTAATGATCTGCAGCCTTTCCTATCAGGAACATATATATGTGCTGATGGAGAAAATCCAGCCCTTTTGTTTGTATAAACAGAACTGTTAAGTCGAAAATGTCTATCACAAGCGTATAATGTAAAAAAGAAGAATTTACTGCGTGTGCTTTCGTTAGAACTAGGATGATATAAAAAATTAAACTGGCTTTTACCTTCAGAGATTAAAGTTTGAATCAGATTTTTGATTTATGACATTATTTCTTTTCCAAATTAAATTTTTTCCTCTTGTTAAACTTGATCATTTTGTCAGACCTTCTGGTGAATTTAAATAATAGAAAAAAATGATTATTTCTGCATTATTATTTTATATTTAAAAATAGATTTGGATTTTCCTTTTAAAAGCTAATAAATGTGAATTTATAGATAGAATGATCCCTAAGGTGATGTTGCAATGATGATTTGTGGTGTCCAATAAGACCTATAAGCTGCAAAAGACCTCCGACCCTTAAGTGCTTAATAACGCAATTTTCCCAAGGCATGTGCAGCATCTTTTTTTTCCACCTTGCTTTCATTATTTTCCCCTCTCAAGGCCATTTCTCCCCTCACATGAGTCAGAAACACACAAAAACTACAACTGACCCATTCACACTCGCACAAAAAAGCTCCGCTTCGCCCTTTCAATCTGGCCCTGTCAACAGAACCAGAGCCTGATATGAGGCCAGGAAAAAAGGAAATGAACGATGTCAGCCAGTATTAGAATGCAGCAGAGCCGGCCACATGAGGGGGAAAACATCTACTGCATTCCGTGCTCATAGGAAATCAATCTGTGCAATGTGGTTGAGTTTGTGCTCATGCACCACAGTCAAAGAAGAGAAATGTTTGTCCACATTTCTGATTGAGTAAAGTCACAGTGAAGGGGCACACTGTGTGAGATGCTATTAGCTTTTTTAGTTGCTTTTTATGCCCTGATGTGACCTAACAGTGTGGCATTTACTTGTTTTCCTTAGAAGTAAATAATAGTTTTTTTTTTTCCTTTGTCAAACTTAACCTACAATTTTCAAATAAATATGTTTTCATTTGTGACCAGTTGTTTTCAGTACATGACTGTAAAATGACCATTTTCATGTTCATTTTCTAAATGCACTGTTGAAAACATGCTAAAATTTCACAGTCAAAATTTGTGAGTTTCATTCAATAATTTAGAAGATAGTACACTTTCGCAAATAAAAAGCAAATACAAGCATGTTGTTGTAATGCAGTCATTTTAGGAATTTTTAGTATGCATGCTTACAGAAGAGTATTAGGGCCACCATTAAAGAACAATATATACACATAGGGACATAAAAGAAAAAAAATGAAGTAAAAAGAAAAAAAAAAGTTTCTGGTTACTAACTGGTGCGCACCAGTTATTAACTGGTGTAATATCTGGTGCGCACTAACTGGTTCTCACCAGATACTAACTAGTGTAATATCTAGTGTTAACCAGATACTAACTGGGTCAATATCTGGTGTTCATTAACTAGTGTGCACCTGTTAGTATCTGGTGGTAACTAGATACTAACAGGTGTAGTATCTGGTGCTCATAAACTGGTGTAGTATCTGGTGTGCACCAGTTAATATCTGGTGCGCACTAACTGGTTCTTACCAGATACTAACTGGGACAATATCTGGTGTGCATTGACTAGTGTGCACCTGTTAGTATCTGGTGGTAACTAGATACTAACAGGTGTAGTATCTGGTGCTCATAAACTGGTGTAGTATCTGGTGTGCACCTGTTAGTATCTGGTGCTTACCAGAAAATAACAGTTTTTTATTTACTTTGATTTGTCTTTCTGATGTCCCTTTAGTGGCTCTGTGGAATAAAGCCATAACATAAAAGAAAAAGGCCACAATTTTACAAGGATAAAGCGATTCAATAATGACAAAAATGTTGTACAATCATAAATTATTTTAACAATTTGTTGAGAAGAAATTCATATTTCAAAAGTCTGAAATATTAATTTGGTAACTGGTGTAGGATCTGGTACACCAGAAAATAACTGGGTTATTTTAAACATAGATTTTTTTTTCCCGTAGAATAAATGGAAAAAGTCAAAATTTTGCAAGAATAAAGTTGTACAGTTATGACAAAAAAGTTTTTCAATGGTTCTTGTTGTACTGTACAGTGTCCTTTTAGGGGCCAGAAAGGTGCTTTAAAAATAAAATGTATTAGTATTATTATTATATATATTTTTAACAATTTATAAGAATAAATCCATATCTTAAAAGGTCATACGTTCATGTACAAGTAAAAAGCCATAAAAACAAAATGTTACATTTGGCTTTTAAAACATTTCAACAAAGGCAATTAAACATTATCTGTTTAATTATTGTTGGAGAAAATTCAGAAAAAGGATGAACATCACGGTTTTCAAGAATCTTCCTGAATCTGCTTCACTCTTTTGTGTGAATGAAATGTTTTTATTTTTTTTAAGTGACTTCCTTTAAAAAAATAAATAAATAACAGCTTTCTATTGTAAGATAACTTTTTTTAGTCACAAACTGATTGACTTTTTGATTATAATTGTACAACTAAAATCTTATAAAAATGTGACCTTTTTCTTATAAT
>NC_050520.1:15061066-15098367 GCF_002922805.2 Oryzias melastigma
TTATTTAACACCCAGAAAGGAATCTTTTCACACTTTTAGAGAATTCTAGTAGAAAAAAAAAAGAGTTAAGTCTTACCTTTACCTTTGGGAGTAAAATGGTGTTTTATGTTTTCAGGGCTGTGTATTGTCTTCACTAAAGCATTTAGAGTCGTGCCCCATCTTGCCTCTAGTGTTGTTTATCTGCACACAAGGTTAAAGAGCTGATGAAAGACCAAATCTGGACGGTGGCCTCCAATTATGCTCCCTAAAAGCTTAGGGAAACACATGGCTGCCTACTCATGCGCCTGTTTCAGGGAAGAGGCACAAATAAGATGACTTTACAAAGCAAGAGGAATGAAGTAGAACATCACTCACCAGCTTTTATTGCAGCACTTGAGGGACAGCAATTGAAAGGCAGTAGTCTGCAAATCTCTGGCTAAGTGATTAAGATCATTTTCACACATTGCTGGTTTTCATTAAGACATTTTATGTTTCCATTGGGTTTCTTTTCAATCATCTGCTGGGAGTGTGGACAGATCTGTGTGTGGTTGCTAGTAAAACATGAGGAAACAAAGGGAGTGACAGTGGTGTGGGAATCCCAATGCAGCATCCGTTTGTAATCTGGAATCGTAGAAGTGGAAACACATTTCACACATTTGGCTAAAACTTTGTGGCCTCTTTCAGACAAGCCTCGCCAGTTCCAAAATGAGTGGCTCCCCATTGTATTCATCCCAAACTTGGTGGGCGTGGGACTCACTTGGGTGTTCCTGTTATCATAATTTTTTCATATTCGGTTAAGAATGAAAAACTCAGTTGTTCAGGAGGCTTCAAAAGAACATGGGGGTATAAGCAGTGGCATGGCATTCCTCACAAATGAGGCAGTTTCCAGTGTGTCAAACACAAAAGATTATCTCTGTCAGCACCTTGGTAGCTCCTCATGACCTGGAGTCTGGACAGATGGATTTTTGTGTTGGTTCCACCTTTTCCACAGCACTGATGTTGTGTGGCTGAGCGTTAAGTTCACTACCAAGTTCACCTCCAGAGAGAGTTAAAGCGAAATGTACTGTTTCAGCATTCATACAATATGACCATCAGGATGTTGCAATGAATGGCTTATCTGTGGGTAATAAAACAGAGCTGATTTGCTTTGTTTTGGCTCACATTCCGTACTTGTAGGAAGTCTGAAGATTTCAAGTTGCCAAACTATTTCACTATTGTTAGTGTTTGAACTATTGGCCAATAAGACAATAAAGACCCACTCAAATCAAAATTACATTTTTAACATGTTCTGGTAGCATTTTTCTCATGATGGAGGACATATAAAGAAAATTAAGATTAAAACTGCAGTTCTGAAAATGTATTTTTTTCAAACTGAATTAGGAACAGATAGAAAAAAATATATATTTTTTCATTTTTTGACAATAATTTGTTTTAATCCCATGGGTGGAGCTAGAACATTTTACTTTGGGGGCAGAAGGGGGGGGGGGGCAAAGAACATTGGAAGGGTAGCAAATGAAAACAGCAGCCCATTACAAATGAAATGATCCAAAATATGTTTTTCCAAACAGTTTTAATATTTTTATTGTCATTAAAATGAAAACAGCAGTTTTTTTTGCTGAGGTGCTATTACAGGGAACCATAGATGAAAAATAGCCTTTTAGTTAATTTTGGCTTTTTTTAAACCACGTGTTTTCATCTTGTTTAACCATGTGGTTTCCTTTTAAATTGCATTGTCCCCTTTTAAATAAATAAATCCGAAAAAAAAACAAAGTACAAATGTAAAGCTGTGGCAACAAAGGATGAATTCTTGAAAGATCTTCAAATCTTGAAAGATTTCAGTTTAAAATAACCTTTTGTTATTTTTGCAAAGCTTAAGCAAGCTTGTATTGATGATATTTAATAATAATGAGACTAATATTGGCCTATCAGCTGCTCCCTCCCCCTCTAGCTCCACCCCTAATTGGATTCTTGGGCCAAAAACATTTATCTTACATAAAACTTATGTCACCAACTTATGTATTTTGGAACAAAATTCAACTAGATAAAATAGCAGGATGCTAGCAACTACAAATAAAACTAGTCAAGAAGCATTTTTTTTCTTTTTCTAAGCCCTCTCATACCTTTACACAGCCTAACCCGAGCACCCAGAAGAAAAGGAGGCTCTAAATACCAGAGTGTTGAAATATTTTATTACGCCTTTAGCAAAAACATAAATCATTGTACTGGCGATAAGATTTAACTCCTGTGAGGAACCTACTCACTCTTAGTGCCAGCCAACACATCAAACACCCTTAACAGAACAAAACAACAAACCATTACCACCCACAATGCACCCTACTCACCACTAGTCCCACTGTGGGAAGGGTCATTACAATATCTTGTTTTATTTGAAAATGTTTCCAAACCATTTATTGTTTTACTTTTAATGAGCCATATTGTGTCAAGTCTTAAATGCCCTTAAAATTTGGAAGCATATGAGCATATAGAGTGTTATGATATCAATAAGGAAGCTTCCTTGGTTCTCTAAGCAGTGAGTGATTGCATCACATTCCTTTATTGGTGTCACAGCAGCAGGTGAAGACCTGAGGCCTTGAAACAAAGCGTGGAGTGATATTTTCACTCCAAGTCTTGCAGGTTAATACGGATCCAACTGTTTATTCTTCTGATTGGTCCGGAAACGGATAAAGTTGCAAAGTAAACGTCTATGAGTGCAAAACTACAGAAAAGGTTTGTTAGGAGTCCTTAAGAGTAGGTTTAAAAAGAAATAAATAAAAACTACTCTAAAAGTGAAATAATTTCCCGCTCTAGACAAAAATGTTTGAATTATCTCTCTCATCTTTGTGCCACACAGGTCCATCTTCAGTGATCAGTAATGATGACGACTCTGCCTCTCCGCTGCATCACGTCTCCAACGGTAGCAACACCCCCTCATCCTCAGAGATGGGCCCTGACGCAGTCATCATCGGAATGACCAAGATCCCCGTCATAGAGAACCCTCAGTACTTCAGGAGCACCAACAGTCTGCTCAAGACCGACACATGTAAGCCAAAAAGACACACACTGTAATGACAAAGACGTCTGAGCTTTAGGTGTTTATTTTGAAGGCAAAAGTTGGTCTGTTTTCCTTTAAATTTCTCCCTCGTGACACTTTGCTACACAAGACAAAACACAAAAGGACCTGAAAGACCAATTTTCTTTCTAATCACACAAACTAGTGTACACACACTCACTCAGCTAAAACTGAGGAAGACAAAAGATAAAAAAGGGAGTGCAGAGAAGAGATAGCAAGTGCACATCAACGCAGAAGGATATTGACCTGCTCCATCAACATGACATTATGATTATTGGCAAGTAATAAAGCCCCTCCAGGCTTTGGCCTTGTGTCACAGTGAATTGTGGAACAGTGCATGTGTGTGTATCTGTGAGTGCTCGCTTTAAGAGGTATACTAATGGGGGACTGGAGGTTGACCTCGTCAGTCCTGTGATATAACTGAAAGAATGACCAGGATTTACAGCCTAAAGACGAGAATGAAAGCACCAAGGATCAATGAAAGTCAATAACACAATGCGGTGTCTGCGCATGTGCCTGCAGGTCATTACAATAGTACGGTCATTACAATGATTACTCTGTGTGCGTCTTTGAGTGAGACAGGCACCATAAATACTCAAGCTATCTGACCAATTATTTGGCACTCTTCCCTTTTGAGACCAGCACAATGGCCTTTGATGTGGACAGTTTGGCAAAGTGGCATTAGGCTGCTTTTTTCCAATCACGTCTTTAACCAGCTTGTCTCTTTAGTAGTGGGAAAAACTTGGCATCTGAAATGATTACACAGGCTCTTCCTGGCACCAATAAAGTAGCAATTACTGTGCAGAGATGATATATCCACGTGCAATCATGGGAAATGTTAGCTCTGCTGTACAGCATCCGAGCTTTCTTCTGAAGTGAAAACCTCATTAACAGTAATCACATCAGAGGAGGCAGGATTTTTGGAAAGCCTCGCTCATGCATTATTAAGTGGTTAGAGTGAAATACGTGGATTTGTAAAGGTGGTTAACAGTTGTGGTTATGAATCTCAAGTTCCTTAACATTAATGTTACCAGATAATACTGGATATGGAGCATTTTTAAAGACAAGTACTATACAGCTTGATGTGGAACTGACAGATATTTTCAGAATTAATGTATATTTTTGGACCCAAACACAATCCGCTAACCATTTGAATTTAAAACCCATTATTAGTTTATTATCAATGAAATTTGAGAAAAATTATATCTTTTGAGAGTGCAGTGCCAATCATTTTATCCAACAAAAAGTGCCCACCCAAACTTGGTGGGCGTGGGACTCACTTGGGTGTTCCTGTTATCACAATTTTTCCATATTCGGTTAAGAATGAAAAACTCAGTTGTTCAGGAGGCTTTAAAAGAACATGGGGGTATAAACAGTGGCATGGCATTCCTCACAAATGAGGCAGTTTCCAGTGTGTCAAACACAAAAGATTATCTCTGTCAGCAGAGACAAAAAGTGGCTCCTTATATGGGTCCAACCCACAACATCTGCATCTTCTTTCATCCAAATAAAATGGGCCAATGAAATTAATCTGCACTGTTTGCTCCGAATCAAGGATATCTTTTAATAGTTAGCTATTTTGTTTAATTTAAATAGCAAAAACGGAATATTAAGAAAGTCTAAAAACCTCTGTTTCAAGAGGAAATGTCTTATTTTTCTTTCTTACAAGGAAAATAATCTTATCAAGAATGTTTTTCATCAACAAAATAATTTATGTTAAAGAAAACACGTCCTAGTGACTACATTTTTTTAGATTCTTGTATTGTTTTTTGCTTATTGAGATTTTTTTAACAGCTTTAGGGATTTTTAACTTATTTCTAGGGGTGGTTTTCTTGTAGTAAAAGAGTTCAAACCAGTGGAATATGAAGAATAAATAAATGTATTCCTTTTCAAATGAATAAAAGGTTTGAAATGTATAACCTTTTCCACCAACCTATATATTTTAGTGTTTATTATGTTTTTGAAGGAGTTATTGTCCACTTTACGGGTGGAGTTCAATGTATTAGGTGGATATACTAATAAATAAAAAGCAAATCCTAATTTTCTAGATAAAAGTAATGTTACCTGCTAAATCTCTGAGTTTTAGATCCACAACATGACTTGTTTAAAAAACTAAGAAACACGTTTAAAGTCTTCACTACTTTGAAGGTCACAGAGAGGTTTAGATGGATGAACAGCTGAAGACAGATGCAGAAGTTCAAGAATCACGACATTAATTGCTGTGTTTATTTATTGCTGATAAAGTAGGAAGCTGAGGGTGTTAAGATGGGGCACCACGGAGAGACTGTGATGCCAAATTAAAGGGAAAGGAGGTGAGATGAGGTGGTTGATGTGAAATATTGTTCCTCTTACCCTCAATAATGTAAAGTCTGTCACGCAAAAAACGATGAGAAAATATTAATGACTGAAGGAATTGGACCTAAGAGTCTTCTTTACAGGGTGTTGATTAAACTCTGGGGTTTACAGGCTGACAGAGACAGTTGAGATGAATGAGTGATGAAGCACAGAGATGGGTGAGAATGTCATAGAGGGATGATAGGAGTGATAAATAAGCATTCAAAGACAAAATATATATATATAAAGTAAAATACGAATAGATATCAAATACTAAATCTTAGAATAGATTTAGTTGGCCATGAGCTGCTTCAAAGCAAACAGATTTTGAATAAAGATGCAGAAACTTTATAAAGCGCACACATGGACACCACAATGTATGGGCCAAAAATAGTAATCACTAAAAGGATAATTACTTTGAAAGATTGTCTTCAATCATGCATCATTCTCTCTTATTTATATGTTGAGAAATCTTGCAATACAGCATGACACATTGAACAAAAAAAAAACACAAATCACGTGGGAACCAACAAATCTTCTTGCCAAAAGAAGGAAAAACAAAACAAAGGAATAGAGGAAGCGTTGCTCTGCACATATCAATTTACTTGCTATTTGAGGGTGTTAATTAAGGACAAGTGGTGCAAAGCTTTTCATGGATGAATACTTACACAACTGCAGTAGGAAATGGTGTGGTGAGGTAATTTGCTGTATAAATGGTGAGCAGCAGTCTAGAGGGAACGCGGGTTTAATGTGTTGTGTTGTTGCATTGGGAGTTGCTGGAGATCTGCAGCCCTCTGTTGCTCTGTTTCAGGCTTTTTCTAGTCACTTTTTATGACAACTTATATTTTAAATTGAAATTACATAAAATATATTGGTGAGTTGTTGTATACTAGTATGGAGGTGATTCTCAGAGTGACAGTTCTGTCAAAGTATGCCAGATTTAGGGAAACATTATTCAAAATATTTATCTAAGCTTCCATGTTTTGCTAACTAATAGATTTACTCTCATTTTTTCTTAATTAAAGGATGCATCATACCACAATTTAACAGGTTTAAGGCAACAAAATGAGAACTTTCCATAATCTAAACATTTGTTTTTCTCCATGATTAATAAGGAAAGACAAAAAAATCAGAGTTTAATTATTTGCCCTGTTGAAACTTTTTTTTTACATTTTATTCTCAAAATATAGCATAAATGTTGCATGACTTTTTACATTTCTCACATGAATGCATTGAGAAATGAAAAATAAAATGTGGAAATGTTCAATCCTGTTTGATGCACAAGGTGGTTAGAAATTGTTGCCTCTAGGTTTTGCTCATTTTACTTCGCTCCACACAACAGCGATTTTGTGGTTTCATTAAATTGTAATTAAAATCATGTAGATTTACTAGAGGCATTTTGTCAAAAGCTTTTGTACATGGAGAAAAAAATGTTTTCTTTTGCTTCTTATTTGTGTAAGCTGACATTTAGAGTAATTACAAGAAAACATGAATTCACTTGTTTTACTGAATGAAAGAATTGAAGCCAAAAAATAATACAATTTTAATCCAGTTTATGTTTGTTTGGTTGTTAATTTCACAACCTTAACTTTAAATTTCCTCAATTTGTGCTTAAGGCATCCATGACTGACTGCACAAGTGCAAGACATCCATTATTCAAACAAAACATCATTGTTGTTTCTGGGAATCCATCTCTAGCACCTCCTACCTGATAATGTAACACAGTCCAGCCGCTACATGCTTTTGTGATGTATGTTTTTGCAAAATCCCAACAGGCATTTATAGTCTCTGAAATCCCCAAATCTGTCAGCCCATCTGAAAAATTACAAGTTCTTTTAATGATAAAAGTGAGCCCATCTGTGTGCATCTGCTTTTTCTTTCTTTGGGTTTCTCATTCTGTCTGAACATTATGGGGTTAGTCTGCCTGAAAAGAAAATGCAACTTTATCTAGAAGCTCATGGGCTTCAAGGTGAATGAAGATTTTGAGTGGATGACATGTTTAAGTAGCTTTTTTAATGCTTTTCTTTTGTGCCAGATCACAAATGTACCTTTTGTCTTGGTTTAAAGTCATTTCAAATAGCAGGCATTGTACATCTGGCTCCAAATAAAGGGTAGAAGCTTAGTCAGGGTTAAAGCAAGGACACGATGAAGCTAATCTTTCTGTAGAAGAAAGCCTTTTGTCATTAACATGGGGAGAAAGACACATTTTGTTGAAATCGGCTGCCTTGGAGTCACATTACTTAGCAACAGAAATCATGGTTGTCGACTCTGATCCAACCGTGCAGACAGCAGGAAGAGATGACACACATTCATCTAACAAAGACATGCTTTTTACAGTAAAAGCTAGATGAAAAAGGGTTTTTTTTTAATATAAAGAGGTTTCCTATAACAAAAAAATGAAAACAAGAGGAAAGGAAGAGAACATTTAAAAGGGCATAGAAAACAACTTCAATTTGTTATCTGTAGACAGGGAATGAAAAAACACACTTTAGATGCATAATGCTGCTCTTGTCCTTCACGCCTAATTGAGGACCGGTAAGAGAGGACCAGCCATATATTACACAACCACCGTATCTTTTAATAAACGTGTAATTCACAGAAATAATACAGTCTAAAAAAAGGCTGATAACTGCACTTTAGGGGTTTATGAATATATTTTCTCTTGTGAAGGACATTTAGGGAACCAAGACTGTGATTAAGTGCAGCACTCTTTCAGGGTTTATGTAGTCTTTTTGGTATTTTTATGAATAAAATTAGAAAAAACATAACTAAGGTTATATATTGCAAAATATTCAAAAAAGGTTCTAATATTTTAATGTGTCCTGGCAGCATTAATTGTTATCTCCTGATGTCTTAGCAAGAGACAACCCTTTTTTTCTGTACTTTATTTTTTTTTCTGGTGTATAAACTTCTTGATCTTGTTATTTAAACTATACAGCAATTCCTGTTTGATTTCTTAATCTAAACTGTGTTTATTTTTCAATGTAAAATGTGCATACATGGCAAAAAAACAAAAAAACAAACATTGAATCTTGAACCCTTTATGCAGCACTGTAGTGAATAAAGACATTTCTGTTTATGTTTTTATATTTGGAAATCAATTATGAAAAAATCTTTGTAGAAAACAGATTTTATGATTGCATCAAGCAAACCTCTAACTTTTAAAACACTTCCTCTTTCTCTCCTTGATCAGTCGTGCAGCACATCAAGAGACACAACATCGTGCTGAAGAGAGAGCTGGGAGAAGGAGCATTTGGAAAAGTCTTTTTGGCTGAATGTTACAACCTTTCACCTGACCAGGAGAAGATACTTGTGGCCGTCAAGGTAATCAAAATGTCTGCTTTTTATGTCCAAAAGGTTATTTTAAAGAAGAAAAGTTAATGGGGTGATTCGTGTTGTTTCAAGTCTATGTAATCACACATGGCAAAACTTTAAACACACATTATTTTTTTATTTATTTTTTTATTTTTTTTATTTAAAGCACTGAAATTGATCAATAAATTATTGCCTTTGTGCATAGTATGCGCATTCTTGAATACGTATTATACCGCATACTGGCTGCATGGACGCACATTGCCGAGGTCATTGTAACAGATTTGGAATCAAGAAGTTTTCAGCGTTGAATGGGAACCGAAAGCTTGGCTAATGTTTCATATTCCAAACTGTACTTTCACACATGAATATATGCTTACACTTTTTGTCACTACTTTATATCTGAATACTTCTGGTAATTTAAGTAGAGTAAATGGAACAAACAAAACTTTTACAGTAACATATTTTTCTCAGAAAAAGTAAACTGCATCCACTGCTGCCTTCTCAATCTACCCATCCTTTGCTGTCAAAGCTCAACTCCATAGCATTTTTGACACAGAATTAAACAAGACACTTCATCCAAGCAGACTATCAAATATAAATTTTAGCAAATAGCTGCAAAGATCTATGCTAATTTCTCCAGCAACCCCCCCATTTCCACTCGTTAGAGCATACACAGCTCACTTTTCTGGGACATTAGGTTATCTTACTATAATAACTTGTTCTTGATCAGACCTTGGTTATGAGAGAAACTTGAAGATTTGTAAGAAATGCAAAGATATTTTAAGTTTTCTAACTGGCTTCTTGGCATTGAGACTATTTTGTCCACATGTAATACAGGAAGGTATTTATTCATTTATTCATTCATTCATTCATTCAATCTTCGTCTAAACCAGCTTAGTCCTTGTAGGGTCACTAAGATGCTGGAGCCTATCCCAGCTAGTGTAGGGAGAAGGACCCTGGACAGTTCTCCAATCTATGGCAGAGCGGCATAAAAAAAAAAAAAAAATTAGTAAAGCTGTTTTTTTCAAATCTTTAACTTTTTGTAAGCAATTACTTTTTATAAACAGACAAAATCTTGGATTTTTTTTGTTTTGTTAATAAATTGTTTTTGTTTGTTTTTTGTTAATAAAAAATATTCACATTCTTCATTTATTTATGGAAGTGTTTTTTCTACTTTTTTTCTAAATCAAAAACTGATACCAGAAAACACTTTCCTGTAAGTGTTCTAGTTCTTAAACATTTGTTTTATTGTTAGTGTGCCATTATTGAAATAATATCCTAACATGGCACTAGTGCTCTGTTCTATTCAATCTCTTTCACCTCCGTTTCCTTTGCTATGATTAGAAAGTCGTTCCATTTAGTGGTTTCTCTGCGAGAAGAAAGGTGGGATTACATTCAAAAACCGCTGACTTCCGGGATCAAATTGAATGGCTTCCTAGGGAGCATCCTCCTGTCGCATCTATCTGCACATCAGTCTCCCCATCCTGGCTGCTACTCTCTGCTGGTCTGCAGTGAAACTGGAGCTGAATGGCAAAGAACTGCTCATTAACAATACATGACCTGTAACAAACCCCCTACAGTTTTGCTCTCCTTTGCCCCCACCTCCTCTACCTTTCACACCTCCAGCTCCCACCTGCAGTATTTTCTTTCTGTCTCTTGTCTGACTCATCATTCTGGCTCAGCTCCATCTTCTAAATCCTCCTCCTTCTTTTCTCTTTTTGGACTTCCTGTTTGGATTTCCTTCCAGCTCAGCACCAAACCACCTGCTGATGCACACTGCCAGCTAAGATTCTCTTTCATTTGTTCATTCTTTCTTTTTAAATGTTAATCCAAAAATTAGGAATAACTTTTTTCCAGCTGACAGGAATTTCAAATTAAAATGTGACATTTTTTTCTTCAAGTTGCCCCTGTGCGTTGCTGCTCGTCAAATTCTGTAAATTGTGTTGCAGTTGTGCGACTAGAAATTGCAGTTCCTTTCTTTGTTTCCGTTTACTCACACATCAGCAGCAGAACTGTCATTCAAGGCACTAACTGGTGTATCAGTATCCAGCCTGCTTCATTACCCGAACCACATATTTAATGATTCTACACTGTACTTACATAGCACTCTGTCATGCATGCAACATTACTGGAACTTGTTCCTCATTGTGTACCATTACAACACTCTGCACTCACCATGAGAGCTTAATGACCTTTGCTCGAGAGTCGACTATCAATCACCCAGTCATCCATTACACAGAAAACCAGTTTTTGCTGTTACTGTATATTAAACAATGATGTGCAATCGATCAAATGCACACACTACCGTGTATGCATATACATAAAAATATGCATATCCACATAAAAACAGCATATTTACATATATGTGTCGCATCAATCATAAACATCGGGCACTTTAAATAATGTTCGCTCTGTAAACGAGTCACTGCAATTCAGATCTAGAGGTTATTGATTGCTTTTTATTTGTACAAGGACCTGAATGTGCTCAGGCTGGATGACTAACTGTGTAATAATATGGCTTTTGGCCTGGGAATTAAAGCAGCTTTGAGTTCAATGAGCCAGTCCTTCATAGTTCTGCCTTACAGGAGAGTCTGCATGATCAATCCTGTGTTCATCATTTAGACGCTTGGCTCAGCACCCTGAGTCAGATGTGTTTCTGTGGTTATCAGATGCAGTTTTATGATGAAACCCACAAATGAAAGCGTTTGTTTTCACAAGTTTGTTGACTCAATCAACCCTTATTTGTGCGTCTTAATCATAAGAATCCTTATAAAAAATGTGTAAATGGTGTTGATTCATTCTATGGCATGTTGGTTTAATTCAAAGATATTATTCAAGTTAGTTACTAAAAGAAATCAACACTGGAGGAGGAGAATTTGAACTAGTTTGTGTTTAAAGTGCGACACTTAATACAAATGTTCTTAATAGCGCTGGCTTTTTAGATAATGGTGAGATATTCTATACAGCTTATCTTTATAAACGAATACAGTTTTCAGTAATTCCTGTCATCATATCAATCACAAAAGAAAAAAAAATCTGTGTAATCGTTTGAAATGAGCCAGAAAGGTCAAACAAGCTGAAGAAAAGGATTTCTCAGCCAAAGATGCTTAAGATCACATTTCAAACTGAGTATCGAAAGCCTCCATTCTGCTGCAGTCCTCCACACATCATCTTCTAACAGTATCACATTTCAGTCTGTAATGTACATGACCAAGAACTTTTACATTACTGGCTGTGTGTGGTGGATGAAGCATTCAGTCTCATTTTCAGGCTTCTCAGCATTCTTAAAGACCCCAGATTATTTGTTTCTTCCTGAGACGTTTTCTTAAGATTCCTTGCTGTGCGAAGCGGTATTTTGCAATCCGAGCTTCTGCTTTGTGTCAGTGATAAACATACACACATATAAGGTTAGACATTCCTGTATATCCGTGTCACATGCTTTAGGAAAACAATAAAATATTCATGTAGGACAAAAGGAATGTTCTATATTTTCTTCTGTGGACGTGAGAATAATTCAGATCCTGTATCAATTTCATTTCCTGCAACTCTGTCTGTTTTTGTATGCATACACTGCTTTCCTGTCTCCTCTGTGGGTACTTATGTCACACAATCTCCCTGACAAAGTTCCTGATTCAGAAAAGGGGAGTCAAAAAATTAATTAAAAAAATAATCAGTGCATCGCTTCAGAGTTTCTTGCATTGATATAAAACATGACAGTGTGTGTTGCGCTGACCAGCCTTTATAGGGCAAGAAATTATTTTAACAGTGGCCATCAACCAAACAAATTAAATGAGGCTGGATCCACTTTGAAAATGACTAATGTGCAATCTTGCATGCCGCATAATATGGGAGTGTTTCATTTGTCACTTTATTAAAATGTCATGTGTGTGTGCGTGTGTTTATGTTTGCAGACACTCAAAGAGGCCAGTGAAAATGCAAGGAAGGATTTTCACCGAGAAGCAGAGCTGCTGACCAACCTGCAGCATGAACACATCGTCACCTTTTACGGAGTCTGCGTGGAAAGCGACCCCCTCATCATGGTGTTTGAGTACATGAAACACGGAGACCTAAACAAGTTCCTCAGGCAGGTTTTGGTACTAAATAAGTTATTCATGTTTGTATTTAAGTTTAAAACATTTGGCGGAATTCAAATGGGAAACATCCACCTGGTTACCAACAGGGCTCACGGTCCAGATGCAGTTCTGATGGCAGAAGGCCAGACCACAAGACCAGTAGAGCTGACCCAGTCTCAGATGCTGCACATCGCTCAGCAGATTGCTTCTGGAATGGTCTACCTAGCATCACAGCACTTTGTCCACCGTGACTTGGCCACAAGGTGTGTTACCTACTCTATTGTCATGCAGTATTAATAACTTATTGTCAAGTTTGTTTTTATCATAATATATCTGTATGTTTCACATAAGCTAAACAACTAAAAAATTGAATTAAATCTGATCTTAAATGTATCCTTTTTTTGTCTAAAAGGAACTGCCTGGTGGGCGAGAACCTGCTGGTAAAAATTGGAGACTTTGGGATGTCCAGAGATGTGTACAGCACTGACTACTACAGGGTATGTGTATGTGTCCATATTGTTACTCATCCTCCCTCCTGCATGAGTTCCTCGCGGACTATTCACTGTAATGCACTGCATGTTGTGGTGGGTTAAGTAGTCTGACGTTGCCATAGTGACCTTTAACTGTGACATTCATTGTGATTGAAAATATTGTAAGACCGTGTCTTAAACTAGTCTGTTCGGAGAGAGAAAAACACACATTTTAACAACTGTTTTTTTTTCTTAAAACTGCTTCATTTTATGACTAAAATAATGCACTAGGTGTAATTTTTCAAACAAATATTCCTGTCCAGACAAAAGTGAACTTTTTTATCAGCTGAACAGGAATAAAATACAATTTTCACCACAAATGAGACATGGCAATAACGACTGCAATTTCCGCAAGTCTTGTAGCATTTTTTAAAAATGAGATAAAAGGGGAGAATAACTGTTTTCTTGGAAGCCTCTTTTATTCTTTGAACACTATCAGACCTAAATCTATGAAATATGAAAGTTATACTAGCTATCAACTTTAGTTTTAAGAAAATATCTCTGTGGTTAAATAAAAATATTTGGACAAACACTCCCTAAAAATATTAGACTGATCTTTAATCATCTCACAGCCGCAGCTTTTTTAACATCTGCAATAAAAACAAAGGGCAAACATATCTGTGTATCAGTTTTCTGAGCAGTTACTGCAACAAAATATTATTTTCTATTTTTTTAATTACACATTTAAAACCTGTAGTCTGAAGAAGTTAAAAAAAGTACTCTTCACATACCCAATTAATTTAAGTCATAAAATTCATGTTTACAATTGTTGCTCCCATTGGTCTTATAATTATGACCATGCTGTTTTTAAGCCAAAATTATAAAACCTTTGTTTATAGGGGCATAGTTTCTGCAGAACAGTAGTAGTTAATTAGAAATTCACCTCTAAATTGTGGGCGAGACTGTTTGAACAGATTAAGCCCACCCCCATTTCCCTTTCTTGCTAGATTACAGATATGCAGAAATGCAGTTTTAATCCTATTTTTGTTTATATATTCCCTCCATCGTGAGTAAAAGGCCACAAGAAAATGTGAAAACACCAAAAACACAATTTTCAACAGAGTGCCTCTTAAATGCAGTTTGGTGGAGAATAAACTAGATTAGTGAAAAAAAAAATGTTAGTGCAGCTTTGTGTATGAGCAGCTTGATGGGGATACTTTACCTATCAAGATAAATCAGTCAGCTCACGTTAGACTGGGTGTTTTCTCAGTAGTGCCTCTTGTGCTGTACAGTTATCTGTCACTGTCTCAAAAGGCCAAATCCTAATAAATTGTGTTGACTGATAGATAGTGACTGTCCATCTTCCCAGCCCTCTCCCCCATGCACTGTGACATGCTGACATGACTGACAGTGACAAATACTTCAGAGGAGGAAGCAGAAGCAGGGAGGGAGGGACCAGCAGTCACTCAGTGGCAAGAAAAGAAACCTCTCTTTTGGATAAATAATGACTTTGTCGATGACATGCATAAAGATAATGCGCTGGAGCAACTGATGGATTTATCCCACACTAATAGGACAAGTCTTTCCTAATCACTGCTTGTAATTATTTGTAACTTTGTTAGAACATTTCATAACAGAAAGAAAAGAAAACAGAATACATGGAGACTGCCAAACACAGTCGAGAGGATTCATCCAGGAGTTGGCTTATTTGTGTTGGTAGTTTACAGTGATTTACAGATGTGGCTCTGAAGACAAGCTGTGTTAATAAAATACACAGAAAGATTCCCATGGCAACACCTTTAAGATTAATTTAGGACTAACAGATTATAAACGACAAATAAATGCACTGCAGAGATTAAGGTCTTCTTAAAGGCTTTTTTTTCTTGTACTGTTGCTGAGTGACGACATTGAACAACCTCTTCGCTCCTCCTCCTTCTTCCTTTCACCCGTCCTCAATAAAGCTAAGTGCTGAGGCTGTAGTTATGGCAACGAGGGAGAGCAGCGCTGGTGAGCCTCGCCGTTCAATCCAGTGTTTCTCAGGAAGAAAAGTAATAAGAGAACTTCTGTTTAGTATGCTGAAGCAGTATGGAAGAGAAAGAGAGGGGGAGAGAAAGACATGGAGGCAAGATGAAGGCAGAGAGATAAAAAAAGGGAAAAGGGAAGAGGGCAAGCAGAAGAGGCTAAGGAGGAGAGAAAAGAAGTGGAATGCCTTGCCAGTCAGGGAGAAAACAAGACACAAGTGAATATACAAAGCGAGAGAAAAGGCAATAACAGAGTTATCCTTCTCAAGCTGTGCCGAGGTGGAGGGCAGTGGGGGTGGAGGGGTTGTAGGGAAGTCATCCTACAGGACAACGGATGTAGGTTAAAACACACAGATGGATGTATGAGAGAGAATAAAAGGAAAATAAATATCAGAGGAAGAAAACAGCATCTCACAATGATTGCAATTTTTTAGCATCCAGTGGAGACTGAGGTGTGTGTCTGTGTGTGTTGTGTGTGCGTGGGAAGGTGTGGAGTGTGGGGATCCAGTCTCTTGCGTCAGACGCGAACAGAGATGACTCATAGGGGATCTAGAGCTCACCCCCCACCTTGCATGTGTGTGCTTGTAGAAATAGAAGCTTAGGACTGAAGGGGTTGCAGTGACGTCATTCAGCGCTGTTATACAATGAACCTGACAGACGTGATGCTTTGAATGAAACTCTGAGCCTCACAATGCAGACGTTTTTTAGTGTGTGGGTGGGTGGGTGGGTGTGGCTGAACTTGCTATTGGAGTTGTGTAGTTTCAATGGAGCAAAACAATCATTTGTAGATTAAAATGGGTGCAGTCAAAGAAAGCAAACACCTTTATTTTTCCACATTTTGTTCATTTAATAACCTCACTTAATTCTTCGTGGCATAGATTGAACAAGGTACTGGAAAGATTCTTCAGGGAGTTTGATCCACACTGATATGAAAGCATCACATGGTTGCAGCTCATTTGTCGGCTGCACATCCATGATGCCAATCTCCCAATCCATCTCAAAGGTGCTCCATTGGGTTGAGATGTGGTGACTGTGGAGGTCATTTGAGCCCAGTAAACTCATCATCATGCTCAAGAAACCATCTGAGATGATTCCAGCTTTATGACATGGTGCCTTATCCTGCTGGAAGTAACCATCAAAAGATGGCGCACTGTGGTCATAAAGGGATGGACATGGTCAGCAACAATATTCAGGCAGGCTGTGGTTGTAACCCGGATCAATTGGTAGTGAGGGGCACAAAGTGTGCCAAGGAAGTATCTCCCTCAATATTACACCACCAGCCTGAACCGTTGATACAAGCTGGTGTGGATCCATGCTTTCATGACAAATTCTGACCCTAAAATCTGAATGCCCCAACAGATGCAGAGACTCATCAGACTAGGCAATGTTTTTCTAATTTTCTGTTGTCCAATTTTGGTGAGTCTGTTTGAATTGTAGCCTCTGTTTCCTGTTCTTAGCTGACAGGGGTGGCACCCAGTGTGGTCTTCTGCCGCTGTAGTCCATCTGCCTTAAGATTGTACATATTGTACATTCAGATATGTTCTTCTGCAGACCTTGGTTGTAACCAGTAGTTATTTGAGTTACTGTTGTCTTTTTGCCAGCTGGAACCAGTCTGTCCGTTCTCCTCTGATTTTTGCCATCAACAAGGTATTTTCTCCCACAGAAATGTCACTAACTGGATATTTTCTCTTTTTGACCATTTTCTGTGAACCCTAGAAATGGTTGTGGGTGAAAATCCCAGTAGATCAGCAGTTTCTGAAATTCTCAAACCAGCCCATCTGGCACCAACAACAATATTCAAAGTCACTTCAATCACCTTTGCTCTGGCGCATCTTTTGAACAAAAATGCCATTTCTTCTCAACAGTTTGATTAATTACCAACAAACCTTTTCTTTTCTGCTTCATGTTCTCTTATCCAACAACACTGCTTCATCACCTTTTTAAAAAGTAAATCTTTATTGGAGAGATCATATTAATGTGTACTTTGCTGAAGGGTCCTAAGCAAACTTTCCATGAGTTTTGCACCAGAGATTTGAATAAAATAAGACATGTTCTACTTCTTGGAAGACTAAGTAGAAGACTTGAAATGGATTTCTTAGCATTTCTGAAAATCTCACTTTCTTTTTAGGATTGGGAAGTCTTGCCCAGATGAGACAAAGAGGAGGACTGTGACCTAAGTTCACGCAATCTAGAAGGCCACCAAGATGAAAAGTCCAGAAGTCAGCTTAGATTTGAACTTTTTATCACTTTCCTTTCTTGTTGCAGTGGCAGATATATAGTTGTTTCATGTCCAGTGAGACAGTTAAACATGGTTTTAACTTTCCTTCTTACAATAATGATTCTAAATACTCTCTAAGTTCAGATAGTGTTGTAATTTATTGGTGTTACTGCTGGGAAAATGTCATCCTAATTATTCTGGTGTGAGCAGTGACCATGCTTTGACATATAGGTGAAGCTGGAGATAACTGAAACCTTTTCATAGATGGTAATACAAGCTTTAGAAGTCTAGTAGTTGCTCAGCAGTGGATTTTATTATTATTATTATTATTTTGAAGGAACACAAAACACAATTTAGAAAGGCTTAAACTGTATCTATAAAAACATTAGGAAGTGTGCTTATGTGTTAAAGTAAAAGTAAAAACTTCTGGTTTCATTGAAATCTCTTTTTCCCCAATTTTGGCACTATACTTTTCAGCGATGACATCTCAGAACCTGTGTCTTCCATAAGGGGCAGCTGTGGTGCAGATGTAGAGCGGTGGACCTTTTAATTGGGATTCTCGCCTTGCCTGGCCTTAGGCTTTGTTCCAGTGTCCTGGGCAAGATACTGAACCCCGCATTGCTCCTGGTGGTTATAGCTTGGCTCCAGTATTTGGCAGTGGAGCTGCCATCAGTGTGTGAATGTATCTACGAATGTATCTTCATATCAATGTAGCCTCGTTTATTCTGAGCAGTCCAGTCGGGTACGGTCCAGTTAATTCTGGCGAGCGTTTCCGCTCAGTTAAGCCCCGCTTCCACGGTTTGTTTTCACGGCGCATGCGTGATGTAGACCAGTAACGTGCTGCTAGCTCACCCTGTATCACACCGTCTCCAAGGATGGCAAGGAACGTTTGCAGTTGTTTACAGGCATTTTCAAGATAGCCTTTGTGCTATCCGAGGTATGTTCATGTTAGGAGTTGGGTCATCTGGAACCCACTAAATAAATCCACTTTTTTCTCAATGATTTTTGATTTTCACTGGTGTCAATGGCAGACACAAAATCCTGTCCACCTTTGTCATGGAACGGATAATACGTCAATGTAAGGGTTGGGTCATCTGGACCCCACAAGATAGCTCAAGGGATTGACTCATGACCAAAAGAGTAACCGCAGAAAACCAAATGTTTACAAATATAGGAAGCGTTAGCTTAAATGACCTCTATATTGGTGCTTTCTAATGACGTCATCACTTTCTGCCAGTCATGGGGTGGCTACAGTGGCTCCACCCAAACCATTACCATTCCACTTTTTAATAGTTGACGGATGGAGGCCCCCCAAGAGGTATTGGCTGGTACTGTTTAATGGGTCGATTTTACAACAGAAACGCTCAAAATACTGGAACAGACCGCTCACTAGCAACGAGGCTTATGTGTCCATGGGTGAATGGGATTAAGACTGTAAAGCACTATGGGACCTCTAAGAAGAGTATAAGGAGTATAAGAATTATAATTTGTAGCCAATGTGGCCTACTACCAACATAGAAGTTTAAGTCAATTTGTTATTGAAAAAGGAAATATACCTAATATCAGCAACTCTTTTCCTTATTGTTCAACGTTTTATGTTATGTCAATGTTTATTATAACTTACTAATTTATCAGGCTATCCCAAATGTACATTAAATCACAAGCTTTCTTTAAAGATTTACATCAACCACATATTTGCCTTTGTGATGTGGAAATATCCCTACAGCATAGCTACCGTCTCCATACTGTTACAGATATACATGGTTTTCCTGCATTCTCTTAAGTGGAACGTTGCCCAACAGGTTTTACAAGAATGAAGTATTTTTCAGTACTACAGCTCTGGAGCAGTTATAGAGGGGTGACCTGTGTCCTCTACTCAAAGCTGCCAAAGCTCCAACCTCCAAAGATGCTGAAAAGGTCTGATATCTTTCCTTTGCAGGAGCAGACAACTGCATTTTCTACAATAGTTTTTTTGTTACCATAGCAACACAGAGGTTGATCAAGGTGCAATTTTTTTGTGTAGCAGAGTGGGTGGGGTCAATGACATAAGACCATTTTACGTCACATTCCACGATGCTGCAACCAGTGCAGTTGCCGTGGATACCATAGCCTTTGGGAGGTCACAATGAAGAGCTCTCATCCTTCCTCTTCTTTATTTTCCAACATTTTATCAAGGCTCTCCTTTAACAAGGCTGTGCACTCGCTAAAGTAATTCATATTTATGAGATTGTGGTACAGGATCAGACATGCAGGCTGAGTGATGCAAAATAAAGCTGAAAGGAAGAGAAAAAAAGAGACAAATAACCCAAGACAGGAAAGAAAGAGCCCAAAGCTGCTTACAACATAAAGAAAACAGTGCATGAGCTGAGGATGGGGGAAAAAAAATGTCCTTGCCACCTCTTCACCAACAATAGGAATATTTACCCTAAATCCTTTTTTTTGACATACTCTTTGATGGATTTCCTTTCATGTTTGTGTTTTATTTGGCCCCACTGAGGCTTTTTTTTGAAGAGGCTGCCCTTCCCTGGTTCACTTATTTTCTCAGCAAAACCTATTCTGACACACACACAAAAAAACACACATATACCTCCACACACACAGTTAACAAGCAAAAAGATGGGTAGCTCAGCTGCTCAAGAGCCCACTATTAATATTTTAAACCATCAGGGGAAATGATCAGCCATGATGAATAAAACAAAAGACTAATGGATATAAGCAGGTCTGGATGCATCTTTGAACTGTCAGAAAGCTATCAATAGAGTAGAAAGGAATAACATTCTCATCTTAAGCAACAAAAGTCATTTTTCGCAGCAAACCTGTCAGAGCAGTCTGCCTGTTTTCCCTCTCAAGAATTAAGTCAATAGTTATTGATTAAAGTAAAATAAAAAAACAGCAAAGATTAAAAAAAAAAAAATTCTAACACAAAAATCCTAACAAGCCCTGTCATTTTTATTTTATTTTATATTTGAAAATTTAATCAATATGAAAATTTCACAACAACTATCTATGACTCCACTGTGTTCTGATTATCAAAATGTGTGTATTAAAAAAATTACATTTAAACAGGTTTTATTTGCAAAAATTGTTCAACCGCAATGCATTGTGGTCTATATTTGCTAATATATTGAGCATTAATGCACACTAATTTTTGCAAAGACTTCTAGGATTGTATATAGTGCACTATATAATGAGAATGGAATAAATTGAGACATAGCCTAAGTCTGCTTCAATTTCCCATCATCCATCTGCTACACTTTCCCCCAATTTCACAGCCCTTACAATCACCAATCTATCATTACCAGTGTAACAATAATGTCGAGCAGTATTGGAACTATCCAGCCGTACACTTCTGACCCAGATGCCAGCTCGGACAAGGGAAACAAATATATACATGGATCCTGCTCTCTGCAGGTGGACGCATTAGAATGGTGCTTAGCAGGTTTTATGACTGCTTTTTTTTTTCTTCCTTTTGTCTGCCCCTAATTCACCATGATTTTAATAAATAAATACTAAAAAATGCAGTTTTAATCTTAATTTTCTTTATTTTTTTCCCCTCATCATGAGAAAAATTATGCAAGAACATGTTAAAAACACAAAAACAACTTTCAACAGAGTGGGTCTGTAAAGAGAACTTTAAAAAGGTAAAAACATGAGAAATATGATCTCCTTCATTGGGAGCCATCCCTGCTGTGCTTTCAGATCAAATCAGCATAGAGAGCTGATTAGATTTTTCAAACTTTTAAAAGTACTAAAAAGTACAAGTGATAAAATGTATTTATTAAATATTCAATGCCTTTACTAGACTAATCTTGATTTTGACTTTTTTTCTCTCCTCCTTTATCTCCCCATAGGTTTTCTTGTTTTTGTCCTCAGAAGTTACACAATCACCACCTTTTGTTATAACATGTTAGGTTTGAATTTTACATTATTAGTAATTTGGTTTTAATCTCATGTTACAGCAAAATAAGTAGAATGTGGAAGTCCTTTGTGCTATGTATGTTAACGTTGGGAGTGGAGTCATCTGGACCCCACAAGACAGCGTGCTGAACTTTTTTTTTTCAATTATTTTTGATTGTCACTGGTGTCAGTAGCAGACATAAAATCCTGTCCACCTTCATTCCCAGCTGTCATGGGATGGATAACACGTCAATGGAAGGCTTGGGTTATCTGGACCCCATATTGGCACAAGGGTTACGCAAAGCACGCTGAACAAAACTGAGCACACTTGCTCTAAGAAAGCAGTTGAATCTACTTCCAGTTATAACTTTTTTTACTATTTGGAGGCCACAATGAATACATACTGAGCTGTCAACACTTTAGCAGCAAAAAAAAAAAATTGCCAGCACAATGCAATTAATACCTGCTGAGTCAGCAACCTGTAGTCTTTTGTGTTGTTGTGATTGTTAACGGTACTTTCAACATTTTTTGACTGGGGGACAATAAAAAAAAAAGGAAACAAGACTTATGTAGGCTCAGGAAAGAAATACTCTCAGAACAGAACATTAAAGGAAGTCTAGGACTGTCTGTTATCTGTGTTTGTTTGAATTTACCATAAAAGACACAGCATGAGCAGACAACAAAAGGCTGGATATAAAGAGTCAAACTGCAGAGATGCAGGCAGATATTTTTCCCCAGACATAAAAGTGAACTTGATGGCTATCTATGTGACTGCACACACTTTATGACTCCATTAAATAATCCACTGTCTAACACACAAACATGCAAAGTGTGAGTGTCAAGCCGTTAATAATGGGCATAAACCTCAGAGAATGGATCGTGCTATCCGTTTAGTTCAACCTTGTGCAGATTGTCTGGTAGATTTAAGTGCAGAAGAGAAATAAGAGAGTAGGTAAGAAGATCTCAACATGCAGAATTAGATAAATAACATTTTAGTAGTGTATTCATATTACCTTTACATTCACAATATTGTTCTTTTTACAAGGATTAATTAGTTGATGTTAATTTGTGGTGAGTTTGAAGCAAGCCAAACCTATGAAAGATAGTTATAACCACCAGTAAAGTGCCTGAACTGCCCTATTCCTCATTAAACCTTAACTATGGTTTAAAGTGGTTGTTAAGTCTTTGGCAGCATCCGTTCAAACGTGAAATCTTTTCATGAACTGTAGAACTTGAAGATTATGGTTCATGTTGGTGTGAAATATTAAAATCTGGTTGGTGGAGGTGTCATACTGTTCTGAGTGGGGATGGTTCCTGGGTGGGCAGCTCCACTGTTGGGACAGAATCTCAAGTGTATTTGGAACGCTCTGGCCACCCAGGCAGTCTACTCTTCAGCAGTGACATCTACCTGACGATGTCTGAAGAAGCTATTTGAATGAGTGGTAACATGACTCAAGAAAAATGATGAGTATGTTGCGCGTCAACGTACCTTGCAGTGCCTGTGCTGCTGCATAATTGTCCAGGCTTGATACTTGGGCTACTAGATAGTGGTTTCTGGGTTGATGTTTGGTTCCATAACCCCACCCCATCTGGTTTTACATGTAGACATGTAGCATCTTATGGTGGGAGAGCACTTGGACATCACTGCCAACAGATGTCCACTTTGAGCCCCACCCACACAATTTTACTTACATGATAGGGTTGGTGATGCTCTCTGGTGACCTCCTTGAGGTTGATGGAAAGGTTAATTCACTGCTCATGGGCAGTGGCAGGCCCTTTATCTTGGGCTTGAACTGGGCCTGTACTCTCTATGCTTCTGAGACCTCTTGGTTCTCTTCAGGAGGGACCCTTTGAGTTTGGAGGTGGTTGGTGTCAGGGGCTGGACGTACCTCTGTCTGCCTCTGTGCTGTTCTAGTTTCAATTAGGGCTGGGAATCACTGGGTACCTCACAATACGATGTGATACGCGAAACATGGCTCACGATGTCGATGATATCGAGATACTGTGATAAATGGTAAAATATATCTCCAATAACTCACATTTTATAGAAGAACACATATTTTCGAGGAAAATATATCCCCATATATTTATTAGCTTGAATGCAATCATAATAAACAACGTGTTTATTTTGTGCAACAAATAATCGACACTTTTTTTGCAAATCAGTAAACTACGTCTTCAGTGTTAACAATAGTAAATATGAACAGCAGTGCTACCACTACAAAGGATGATGAATATAATGTTTTACAACCTCTTCAAATGAAAATAATCGATATTTTGGCACACCTCTAGTTTCAATAATATCATTGTAGCAAATACACACCCACTTGCTGATAGTCATATGGATGCAGACAGATATGTTATTGTTTACCTTGTTTATGTGTACATGTGGATGTGAGTTAGTCTGTAATAAATATTGCATGTGTGTGTCGGCACATACATGTATATGAAGGTTAGTGCAGTTAAAGATGTTAATTTGTATTTGGGCGAATGTTTGAGTGTATCAATGTATGTTTTTGTGCACAAATATCCCAAATATTGACATATTTTCATCAATCCTCTCCCTTTATTCTTCCCGTCTCCTTCTTAAAGGGAATACAGATAACTCTAAAATAATAACCATTAAAACTAAAGTTCCCCAACACATACAGGCTGCTGAATAACTTTTATGTACTTCCTATAAAATGGGGAACAAGTGTAAGCTTTGTAGAAGTGGTTGAAAATCTTTAATGCCATACTTCATGTTCAAAGCCACTGATTCCTACTTTTTGCTTTTTTTTAAATATTGTCCAGACTTTTCTATCAGGGAGCAAGTCCTACCCTTTCCTCCCAGCCATGTTTAAAAAGCTAATCTGGGTGTATCAGACGGTAAAATCCTGTCCTGCTTCAGTTCTCGGAGATGAGGGCAGAGCATCACCCGAAAGTTTGATTTTCTTGTTTAACCACTGCATCAGTAGTTCTGCTTTGATAAAGATCAACCTTTGAAACACGACTGAGTTTGCTTTTTAGGCGTTTTTGTGCAGAATATTTTTAAATCACGTTAAAAAGTTTAATTTGTGAATAGAATAGCTCTTATGACGTTTTTCCCAAAATTAAAAAAAACATAAAATGTTGGTGACCAAATATATATGTTAACACTGATCAACATTAAAGGTAGAAACCTGGACTTTTAGTCACTTTTTTGGCAATTTTGATAACAAAATCATAAAAGAAAATATGTGAAGAACAGAACTGGACCAAACTGAAGTGACAGAACGATTTTATCCTCAATCTTTCTTCAAGTACAACATTTTAACTTCATTTAAATCCACAACACTCCCTTTACCAGAGAGTATCAATCAGTATTTATGGACAATAAAACTCAACTTATATTAAACATGACAGTTTTGCAGGCCCTGCTGGATGATTTCAGATTACATTGTGCTGAAATGACCAGTTTTTCTCTCCGAGTGTCAGTACTTTTCTGTGTGCATCCATCACTTCTACCCTGTAAGAATCATTACTGCTCACCATTTGATGGGAGATCTTTTGAAATGGCAGATGACAAACACAGCTGTTAACTTTTTATCCTGACTGTTAAAGCAAAAGCATTTTTAAAATTCTCAGATGAATGCCCACCTATTCTTTTATTTCTTTAGGAATTCCATCTAAAGTAAGGCTTTCTTAACAATTTATATCTCAGGACTATATACGGCCGACATAGAGATGATACATCCTGGTGCACCAAACCATCAAATGTCAATTACAGAAATGCCTCGGGCAGAAGTTATAAAGGAATAAAACCTGTCAGCTCCATTCCAAAATGTTTTAAGATTCAGTAGAGTGAAAGGAAAGTGAAAAGCTGCATGAGATGAAATGAATGAAGCTGCAGAGTGGAGGATAATAGAATTGAGACGATGCCTCACAACCAATATATTCTTTAATCCTTTTTGTATTCAGAGCTTAATGACATTCTGTGTGTTTTTGGAAGGTTGGAGGTCACACCATGCTGCCCATCCGCTGGATGCCTCCCGAAAGCATCATGTACAGGAAGTTCACAACGGAGAGTGACGTGTGGAGTCTAGGAGTCGTTCTTTGGGAAATCTTCACCTATGGAAAGCAGCCTTGGTACCAGCTCTCCAACAATGAGGTAAACGTCTTTTTCTGTTGTTAACAACAGTAAATGTCTACATCTGCACACAACACAAAATAGACCGCACCGTATAAAGGAACAGACTCATTGTAGATGTTTCCTTGGAGGCCCCCTCAGTTTAATAAATGATGTTTAGCAAGATGTTGCAGCCTGAAGGTGTGAAAGCATCAACCTTCTGTGGAAGATATTTTTAATATTTGATCACTTCTGTGTGGAAGTGTCTCAAAAGAGTCAATTTAGTGAATGTTTTAGTCTTTACAATTTGCAAAAAGGAAGCTGAAGCTTCTTCTAAAAAGTTTTGAGGATTATTCGAAGATAGTTTTTAAAATAGAGACTCTCTGAAGCTGCGTTCACATGTGATTCGCACATCAGAGGCATATAGTTTGAATGTTAAGTCAATGTACAGATGTGATCAAAGCTCCTTCTGCGGGATTTGAGCATCAGGTCTAAAAGCTAGGCAGCAGCGCGAATTTGGGTGTCGCATAAATAGATCCTCTAATTATATTCTTATTTTTGGATTTTCTCTCTTCGGAGTATTATGGGGCAGAAAGTCATCAAACTGGATCAGAGAGAGACGGAAGAATCTCTAAAAGTGGACGTTATTCAGACGCAGCTTCTAGGAGAGTCTCTGAATGATCTCATGAACCCAAACATGCAACATATTTATCAATGCTTTTGTAGAACTCTTCAAAATGAATAAACCTGACCTCTCAACATCATTTGTGAATTCCATGCATTGTAAATAAGTCTGAAAATGTTGGACAAGCAGGTCCTTCCATGCATCTAGCATATGAATATATTTTTGACGTTCAGCAGCAAATTTGCCACATGATGCAAAGAACGCAAATTTCCTGTGCAATTTAAGTTTGGAGTTAATGCAGAATGAGAGTACAATAAAACTCTAACCAATACTTTATTTAACTCTTCAGTTTATCATCTGAATATGATATTTATTGTAGCTTAAAATTGACATCAATAAAAGACATAGACTTGTTAAAAAAAAAGCTATCCAAACAGAAAGCAAAGTTGTTAGAATGTAAGGCTCAAGGTTGTTCAGCATATGTGGTTAAATGTGGGAAAACTCCTTTGCATAAACAGCAAATAAGAAAAAAATAATTATAAATCAAAATTATGTCAACTGTAAGAACTTGAGTAGAGAAACAGGATGTTGGCTTATTTTCTAAGAAAAAAAGCAGCTGTGTCACTGTCCTCTGGCCTTCAAAATGAACTCTAACCTCTTCAGTGTACACGTAATGATGTCTTGAGCTCAATTTACATCCAATAATGAACTTTTAGCCCCGTCTTGTTTTCTGGTACTCTCTAAGGCTCCACGGGTCAGTCACCTAACAACCTTGATCTGCAGCTCAGATATCTCTCACTCAGGATATGGAGTTTGGCTCCAAAATTAGATATCAATTACTTAACTACTTGCACCAACTGATAGCAATCACCAAATGAGGAGGAGTAAGTAGCTGATTGCTTGCTATAATGATAACTCTCTAACAGACTGGATCTCTGATATGTGGCAATTTGTAAGACACAGCTGCTTCTGGAGGCTTAATAAAAACCATTAATTGGTATTCATTGCATGAACACAGTGGGGTGTATTTAATGTTTGAGGAAATTATAATAATCTTAATTATATCACAGGCTAGCAATAATGTAGATATTTCTAAATGGCTGCAGTGAAATGAGTTGAATTGCCTTTTTCTCTTTTAGATGCACATCCTAAGGCTTACAGCAGAGTTACACAAACCTTTACGCTGTAATTCAGCGAGTGAGAATAAAACAAGAAAAGGTTCCATTACTAATTAATCACATTGTTTAGGAAGAATATAAACATTTATTTGCAAACTGCCTCTGAAATAGACGGTAATGTGTATGTTTCTTGCTTTATTTCCTTCTCTGTAGGTGATAGAGTGCATAACTCAAGGTAGAGTGTTGCAGCGCCCTAGGACCTGTCCTAAAGAGGTGTACGACCTGATGCTGGGATGCTGGCAGCGAGAGCCGCACATGAGACTCAACATTAAAGAAATCCACGGTCTGCTGCTAAATCTGGCCAAAGCCTCACCCGTATATCTGGATATACTTGGCTGAACAAGAAGAGGGGACAAAAACAGAATTTTAGATGTGCGATTATTGAGTCGGAAATGTGTAGAAAGTGTGCGTTTTGAGTTGAATGCTGGTGTGCACCACTTTGTGCTTGTCAGTGCGTGGAAGGTGCGAAGATGCAGGAATTTCTTCAAGGTAATCAAAAAAATTGTCCTTAATCACTTCCCCCCGCCCAGCCAATTTCCTCTCCTATCTGCATTCCATCCCCTTCCTTCCTCACCGAAGAAACATTGATGAGAGGTGGTTTAACTTCAGAGGGGAAAAATAGCTTCTCCCTTCTTTTCAAATGCTTTAAACTCTCTGGGGCTAAATTGATAAAAAAAAAACAGATTAACAGAACTTTAAAGTGACTTGCTGACCTCTCTTGCTGCATATTGGACCATAGGACTCTTTTAACGCCCGGAAATCTGAAGAAAAAGCAGCAAAAAGAGGATCTTGTGAATTTTTTTTTTTTTTTTGTTGTGTAAATAAGAGACATTGCTGGGAGAAAATGGCTCTTTGAGGGGTTGAGCCATCAAGGCACTGTGTTTTCCAACAGTACGTCCATCCGTCTGAAATGTGAACTCTTGTCTGCATTCAGCAGTTCAACCACTGTTTTTGTTGCATAGTACTCTACATACGCCTGGACCGCACCGTCACACAGCAGAGGGTAACATGATGACTGCTTCCCTTGACCCCCGAAAGTGACAGATGCTTCCCTTGTGATGTCAAGCATTCAAGTCGGAAGGTCAATTGATTAATTTATCCACAGCTGTCCAACAATTATGAGCTTGTATGGTTGGGGGGTGGTGAGAGTGGGGGGTTGGCTAGTTTTTAAGCGGTCAGAGTTTGGTCAGATGTGTGGGTGGCTGCACCATAGAAGGTGTGGTTCGTTTGGTCAACCCATATTAAATCATCAAAGCTCTCAGCACTCAGGCATCCTTGAAAACCACATCTGCGCTGGAGGGGGACACACATGCGAAGCACACACACACTGTATACCTTATCCCGTCACCCCCCCAACTCACACACACACTCCCACTTACTGAAAGACTCAAAATGGACCGAGAAGGAAATTGAATTGTACATGTTTTATTATTTGAGCGGGGCAGTGTTTTAGCCAGGCCCCGTCCTCTGTAATGGTGTAATGTATATTTCATTATAGCCTAATGGGCTCCATTAGCACAGTCTCCTCACAGACATTCAAGACTTATTGTTTTATGGCTGAGAAGGATAGATAGAGGAATGGATAGTGGAGGTGAATGGGAAGAAAATGAGAAAAAAAGAAGAGTGGCGCAGCACAAGGGGCGATGATGAGGAGGAATATGAGCAGAGGTAATAATGCACATTTAGAAGAAGTGGGAAGGAAGAGTGGAAGCAATGGAAGGGAGACAGCAGAAAGGTACAAATGGATCGGCGAGTTTAAGAGGAAGAGAGGCGTGAGTGTCCTCCAGGAGGAAGTCAGAGGCAACATCCATCACTCCTGCAGCCAGCAGACGTTCTACAAGCTTCACCTCTCGTCTCATTCCTTAGGTGGCCCTAAACCGCACACACCGCATACATTTTACTGGCAGTCCAGCAACAGCTCTCATTGAAAATAAACTTAATAATGCACCACATGTGTCCATTATTGAGAAGCACTTCACTCACTTACAAAACCACTCATTCCTGCACAAAAACTGTAACTGTATATACAGCTACATGCATGCAATGGCAAAAAAACAAAACAAACAAAAAAAAAAACACATTTAATGTTTGGTTTAGCATTTTACTGATGCATATTTTATTCTTCACATAACTATTAAAAACTCATCTCTGCGGTTTTGCTAACAACCTTTTTAATTCAATGTAAACCATCAATCTGGAATTATTGGTCTTATTTAAAGCAGCACCTGATGGTATCGATGTTTGTGAGTTGGGAAATGTTGATTTTATTGATTTATAATATTATTTATAACTTAAGATGCATTTTGTACATTTCTTTCTATATACAAGGTTGCCTTTCGCAACACAAAGCTGACTGAAACGGAACCCCGGTTTAGTCGGTTATGTTTTTTGCCGATGTGTAATATAATCTTTAGTGTGTGTGCATTTTTATGTCACGCTCCCTCTTAACAACTACCAAGCCTGTCCTCACGTGCAGGCTGCTCTACAACATGATTGGACATATCATCGGTCTGTCACGTTTGTGGAATCAGTTCGACACACTGCAAAACTATTATCACCTGTCAGAGAATAAATCTGAGGGGTTTTGGCAGCCGCATTGACAGCAAATGCTAACAAGGTTCTCGGGATCCATCCATGCTGTAAAGTCTTAGAGCTTGCACTGAGTGAGCACACTCAATCCTGCTTCACAGAAGTTGCCACACATTATCTCTGTGCAATAACAGAGGGCTTTTGACGTGCAAGGGCCTGTGGGAGTTTGATCAAACTGTGAGAACAAACACCAAGGAGCACCTCCACTAAGAGTAGCGTGTGTCGCAGCAGCTCCCCTGCTGGCGACACTGTGCATGTACCTGCTGTGTTTTCTTAATACGTGTCGATTTGGTGGTGTTTTGTGAAAGAGGTGGAGAAAGAATTATAATTTAACACAGGTCTCTTTGCATTTTTGCAATCGATTAAAGGTGCAAGTAATCAAGGAGAAAATGAAGACTTGAAGGTAAAACAATAACTGCTGTGCAAAAAGCAAACTTAGACAAGGAGGGACTGACAATCACAGACTTCTCTTTTTTTCTCCTAATCAAGTGACCTACTGTATAATAGACTATTCAACCAACTTTCCTCTTCTATGCTGCCTATGCTGTATGTGATAGTCTTTAACTCTGGTCTTTAGAAGTGCTACTTCTTTTCTTTAACCTGTTTTTGTAAAATGAAATAACAGCAAGAGGAATGAACAAAAATACCTGTAAAAAAATGTTAATAAGCTGCCGGAAGAAAGAGGCATTCTTACCTGCTGTTTCTCAGACTGTGTTGGTTAATTGTATTGTTTTTCCTTTTTCCGTCTTCTAACCGGGCAGAGGGATGTGAAGCGTTGTGGGACTCAGTGGATGCACAAAATGACGTACGGCAACCTCCAGGGTGCTGAGCAATGTTTGCTCATTCCATTGGGACTGTGTTTGTGTGTTTGTGTGTGCGTTTGCACACGTGGGGTTGTATGAAAAGTGTTGATTGATGCTGGATGGAGTCCTGGGGGATATCTGTGGGATCTTGTTCAGATTTTAGCCGAATTGTTCCGAATACTGGAAACACACACGTCGCAACTTTGAATGCGCTATGATTCCCCCCACACCCCCCAGAGCCCTCCCATCAGAGTCGGAGTTAATAGAGCTGAAATACTGCAAAGGTCATGTTTGAGATTGCATTTGTGCTTCGATGCCTCTGGAACTCCGAACCCTTCAAGAGTTCGACAAAATCTGCTTCACTGCAAGAAGATAAAGGAAAATATGAAACTGTGATTTTTCTCTTGTATATTTAATGCTTTTACGTTCTTTTTTACATTTTTTTCTTTAAGTGTGGGGCTTTTTAATCAATTAAATTTGCCTTTCCCAGTGGTGTAGAGGCTGACAACCAGCTGAAAATAGGGTGACAGTTGAACGTTTCATGCATGAAGCAAACAATTCTATCAATATTCTGGAAATCTGTTTTGGAGGGAAAAAAAGACGATTTGGGTTTTTTTTGCTTCTGTTCCTTTAATGTTTTGGGAAAAGTACAAACATGTAACACTTCTGTAAGAAAGAGATGCTAAAATGTTATTTCATTGCTTACAAAAATGCTCTTTGACGTTTTAATAAACATCTGTATTGCAAAGCACATATGGCAATTAAATGCTGGACATACTCTAACCCATGCAGCTAACGTTTGTCTTTGCAAGCAGGTTGTTGTGTATTCAAGGACAGCAAAACCTATGACGTCATCTGTGCACAAAAACACACACAAACACACACAGGAAGAGCTTGTACAGTCAAGACATTGCATGGTGGAAATAGCCATAGTGAGTCATGATGGTACTGATGATGAACATATGACTTTTCTTTTGAAGGTGAAGCAGTTTGTTGTAATACCATGTAATGAATAAAAATGTTATGTCACGTCCAAGTTCCTACATGTCAATATACCCAGACGTTTGTTGTGATTACTCTGTTTCATTCATTAGGACCGTTTTGGAAGTATAAACACTGACCAGACCACATACTCATGTTCAGTCCTTGATTAGAGTAGATTAGGTCGCCTGTAGTCAGTATAGGGGCATAATGTCGTTTCTCCAACACAGTTCTTGAGTTATTCATGCTGGGATATATTTTTGGGTCACGTTTAAACATAAAAATACCTTTCAAATTATATTTATAAATTATATTTTAATATAATTAAGCTTATGATTAAGCTCAATCATAAGTGAGCCTCCAGAAGTAAGCCTTCACTGATATCCCATCATTCCTTTGTTTACACTCTAGCTAACAGCCCCTCACAACCCCAAGGTAACATTAGTGGTGCAACAAAAATTGCAAGCAATATTGGATCTGTCCAACCATACAGTTTTGAGTCAGATTCCAGTTCAGACGAGGAAAATGAAGATGTTACTGTTTCTGTTTGTCTGCAAGTGCATGGTTCAGAATAGAGTGTAGCTGGGAGATTTTGGCATCCCCATCTCAATTGATGCATCACAACTGGCTTTTTCAAATTACATTTTGTAATCTGCTCATTAATCACCACAATTTAAATAAAGAAAAACTCAGAATCGTAGTTTTAATCCGAGTACTTTTATATATGTCCTCCGTCATGAAAAAAATGCATCAAGAACATGTTAAAAACACCAAAAACACAATTAACATTGAAACGGGTCTCATAGTTGGGATAAAAACAATCTAACATGGATTATTTTTAACTACGGAATTTTTTGTGTGTCATTTTAAAAATCATCCGTCAGTTAATGAAAGGAAAACTGCTGTACAGTCTTCAAAAAAAAAAAAAAAAAACTGTATCACATAGAGATGTTCTAACAACATTCCTACACATTCTTTCCAATCTCTGAATCCCAGCATAATTTCAGTGTCTTTCAACAAATGAAATAGTTGCTTGCTTTGCAGATTAGGAGAAGTCTGAGGGCTTTTCAGTGACTTGTAAAACCAAATTAGATAGGGGCATTCGACTACGCCCCAGACGTAATTAAGCAACCGTTGAATTAATATGTTCTTTTTACCCAGAGCTCCGTCTACAATTTATCTCCTAATACAAACAGCACTGGTTAGGAAATGAGAAACTAGGCAGCACAAAACTCACCTTAGTGTGAGGCGGTGTGTTTGTGTGTGTTGAGGATTTGTTTGGGACATAAAAATGGGAAAGTACCAGGACTCGGCGTAGTGTGTATATTTATGTGTGTGCAAAAGAAAGAGTTGTAGCAGGCACTTCTTTAGTGCACATTTCCTGAACTCAGCACTTCAGCTACATAAATAACAACTTTAGTCAATGGGTCCTCACATAGATGCACACTAGGTTAACAGAAAGCCAATCACAAACAAAGTGGAGACAGTTTGAGCTCAAAATAAAACCAAATATGTCATGTTTACTGTCAGAAAACTATGTCAAGAAGAAAAAATGGCAGTGGCTGTCTTGGCTACTGTTGGGTGAAAGGCTGGGTACAACCTGAACATGTCGCCAATTTGTTGCAGGGCCACACAATCATGCACACATATTGGCAATTCGGAGTCATCAATTAACCTGTGAAGCATGTTATTGGACTGTGGGAGGAAGCTGGAGTGCCTGGAGGAAACCTGTGCATGAACGGGGAGAACATGCAAACTCCACACAGAAAGGTCCAGCCAGAATTTGAACCAGGGCATTTTCACTGTGAGCCAACGTTCCAATATCTATTCTATACACGCTTTAGCTATTCATTAGGCTATTAAATTATTTTTTTTGTCAGATGAAAAATATACTTAGTGGACAGTAAAACTTGATCTTCCTATTCTAGAATCTGTATAAAATCTAATGTTGGAAACTACCAAACCCAGAGTTCAAATGAAAAAAAAATGTTTTGATCAACAGGTTGTATTAATTTTGTGATATATTTTTGAAGTTGCTTGCTGTCAGACTGCACAGATAACTCACAGCATTGCTCATCTATATCTCTACACAGCCCCATTAACAGAGATGTTTTTGAAAAAAGAAAAGAAACAAACACTTAAAAAAATGTCCCTTTATCATATCAGAGGCCTATTTCTGTCTGGAAACGACCATTTTTGTAAGGTTAACCCAGAGATGTTTGTAGTACCACTTCAATCATAGTTTGATCTATTGTAAAAGTGTTCCCATTCATTGCCATTGTTAGGCAAAAATCAAAAACCTGTGTCTTTTTAGGTCAAAGTTTGTGCAGTGAGGCAGGAGTTCATCAGACGTTTGACTCTGAGTTGTTGGCAGGACTATTGGCACGGAAGTAAGTTTCCGCTCATATCCCATCATCCCCCCTGTTAGCTTACAACCTCTCACAACCCCAGGCTAATAGCGGTGCAAAGAAAAAAAGAAAACGGCGAGCGATATTGGAGCTGTCCAGCCTTACAGTTCTGAACCAGATTCCAGCTCAGACGAGGAAAACAAAGACGTTAATGGATCTATTTGTCTGCAAGTGGATGCATCAGAACGGAGCGGAGAAGGGACACTCCACTACTCCTGATTCACAATGATTTAGAGAAGGAAATACTTGGTTTTAATCTTATCTTAAACTACTTTACATATGCCCTCCTTGAAGAAAAAAATACTCCAAGAATGTGTTAAAAACACAGGGGGTCTTTAAGCAGCAACAGGTGCTCGTGGTTGGTTAATCTCTCACTGCTGCACCTGCACGGTGACATCATTGCCACCTTTGGGAGGACTGTTGATGCAGAAATGTTCCCCAACAAATGTGCTGCTCTCTGAGTGACTCATAGTTGTTAACTGTTCCAGGATGCAACACAAGACACAAACGTAAATGTAATTATAGCCTGCTTGCTTTGGACATTAGAGTTCGAGTTTTAATTAAATACAAATAGAATCAACAAGAGCATGTATACATTGAAAGGGAAACATGTAATCAATTCATGTTTAATGTGGTTTTACTTTGGCTTTTAGGATCAATGAAACTGTCATTCCTATTGCTACCATATCTGTCAAAGTTTTTATTTTACAGTAATATTGTAACATTCTATTGGTCTTTTATTGGTTGTGTGGTTTAAGTAAAACGCATTTCCACTTTAAATGACAGTTTACTTTATTCTGTTAATTTATTTCAGCAAATTTTTGATTAAGTCTGAGGATAAATAGAGCATTTTCCCAGACAAGCCAATCCCATCAAGACAAAAATAAAAAGTGCTGCGTTTTCATTCATTCATATTGCTGTATTTCCTTGAACTGTCAATGTTGAAGAAAATAAAATCCATCATCGCTCATTGAAATGGTTTAAAGTTGTGTTATTGGCTATTCATTTAATAATTAACCAATCAACTAATAGGAGAGTTAATGAAAAAAATGACCTTAGTTAAAATTATGGTTGGAATTTTTCTTTTTTTTTTTTTAAGTTTCAGATATTTTTGAAATATCTCTAATTTGAAGGGAAAAAATGTTCCTATTAAATGAATCATCAAAACAACTGTTCAGAACAGGGCAAAGTCCCATCTTAGTCAATACAAAATATAAAACAACTTTTTCAAGCAGAAGCTAAATTAAGTTTGGAGTAGAAGTGGCTGGATGCATTCTTGCATCAATAGGCGTCAAGGGGTTAAACTATAATAAAAAACTCAAAGTGTGACTAAACCTTGGAGCCAATGCAGAAGACCTGAGACGATGAACCAAACACCAGACAAATACATGAAGTGTAATTATCATAAATGAAGACAGCTGTGGATAGTTGACAACTTGAGCCAGCTGTGACTGAGACAACAGAACACAACATGACAAAAACCAAGAAAACATGGCTAAAATGACACAAATTAAACAAAAGCGCACAATCTTCACAATAGCTCATTATTTAAAGGCATATTTTTGCTCTTAATGTATATTATGAGAGAATGCACATGTGTTGTACAGCACAATCCAGTAAAAGAAGTGCAGTCTTTCACATAATGAGAAGGCAGGTTGAACTTGACCGTGTTAATAACACTGTCTGGACAATATTAGGAATAATTGGATCTCTGAAGACCTGGAATGTTTCAACGGAAACTATGAGGGATCTCTGCTCCGTACGCCCATGGACCAACAACAATGTAATGTGAGTAATTTAAAATTTAAATGTGCCATAAACCATAAATAATGGGGAAAAAATACTGAACGCAGTTTAGATATTATGAAGAAATGTTTGAAAAATGTTCAGATATAAGCAAAGAAAAACTAAAAAGTGGGATAACAAGATATACTCAGATGAATAGCTTATGATTTATTATGATAAATAGCAACAAATCTGTGAGATGCCTGAAAACTTTCAATCAAAAGTGAAGTTTCTTAATGCGCTTAGCTTCAAAACTTCACCAATATATAGTGACTAACTTCACTGTTCTTAAGCGTAAAGCAGCACACATTTATTTTATCTTATATTCTTTAGTACAGACAAAAATCAATATTGGATGTTCATGATCTTTGGGCTCTCAGACAGCCCTGCATTTAAAACAGCCATGCCTCTATAATGGAAATCGCTGCATGGGCTCAGCATCACATCTTTTAATCTTTGTATAAAATTATGGGTCGCCAGGTAGACCTCTATCATGGAAAGAAGAAGCCGAATGTGAGCATTATCCGAAAACTCCACCTGGTTTCTGAACCAAAGCTAATTTAAAATGCACTGAGACAAAATGAAAAACTGTCCTGTGGTCTGATATATTGAAATTTAAAATAACTTTTAAAAACCATGCACACGGTGTGCTCTGAACTAAATTGTTTCCATGAAGCTATTTCTTATATAAAACATGATTGCTTCACTTTATCATTAAATGTTTCATTGTGTATTGTGAAAAAAGTATTAGATTCATAAATTATTTCATTTTTTTAAATCCTTCTGCAGATAGATCAGGTGATATAACAATTTTAAAGGAAAACACTGTGTCCTTATCTGACTTTAGTACATAAGCTGGCATGTTGTCCTGCCTATGCTTCAGTTTCAAAGAAGGAGCTTCTTAACTCAATTTTTGGCAGAGACGTGTTCTAGCACAAACAGCTGTTTTGGCAGCTCTTTTGGTTGCCACAAAAGTAGCTAGTAAACAAGCCAAACACACAAATGGAGCAGGGATGGAGAAATGATTTACCAGCTCAACTAAAAAAGCTTCTACAGGAACATTACGGACGGAGTAAACAATGGAAAACCTTTTAGACTACAGAAGACCAACACAGGTCTAATTTCATAGAGCAGCTATTGAGAATTGATACTGCATTGGCACAGCATTTATTTATAATCAGCTAAATTATTCTATTGCAGGTTTTCAGGGTTCATATGTGTATATATATAAGTTAAAAAATAACTATTACCTGCTGCACGACAACATATTTAGAACTTTTCTTCTTCTTTTTCCCATTTATTTGTTTGTTTATTCTTGTTGTTTTCACTTGGATTCATGTCCTGCTTCTCAAAGATTCTTCATTGGATCTGTACAGGAGCATGAACTATTCACATGCTGCTTAGTAACGAAGCTTTTCTTATTGTCAAATGCTAACATGGGCTTAAAATAACAGTTTCGCTCTTATGG
>NC_050520.1:15098761-15106583 GCF_002922805.2 Oryzias melastigma
AGATCTGTGCAGGAGCATGAACTATTCACATGCTGCTTAGTAACTAAGCTTTTCTTATTAATGTTTCAGTTTCACTCGTATGCATGCTTTTCAATCCTGAGCGACAAAGTTATCATTAGCAGGCAGCATTTTCCTGTGATATAATTACATATTTGCATAAATCATATTTAAGATATATTTAAACTTATTACAAATGAAATTTGCTAAATAAAAGACATCTTTTCTGTAAAAAAAAACATTATGTTCCTGTGAAGTGCTATCTGTTGTGACTCATATCAGGTGTAATAGGCTTACTTTACAATAAATTAGACAAGTTTTACAGAGCAGGATTTAAACTTTAATTGCAATTTCCTGATCTGATGTTCTAGGTCTCTATAGTGTCTCTCCATGTTCTGCCCTCATTATGTTCATCATGTGGTTGCACCTGTGTTTATGGATTTGTGCAGCTTTAGGACATCACCTGCAGAGCTGGATACAGCTCTGTTTATTTTAATTGTAAGCTGACTGCTGTTTTAAAGCTGCTTCATAATGCATTAATCCACATCTGCAATCAAAAAAGTCAATTAAACATAGTAAAAATGTTTATTGTGAATTCCTTATGGTAGATATTTTCTCTAGTTTTGTGTATTCTCTAGAAACACTTCAGGGCACAAGACATTAGTTAAAATATAAATCATTATTAGAACTATTCAGAGCAACTTTAGTGTCATTTTAGTCTTATTGTCAGTATGAAAATGAAAGTGTTTTCGGCCAATTAAATAATGTGTAATGACATTTTTTTTAGTTAATGTGGCAGAACCAAAATCATTGATCATTTAGGAATGTTTGCAAAAGCTATCATCAGCGAAAACTTGTTGCAGTTCACTGTTGTAATTACTGCACTAAACTAATTTGTTTTAAAATTGTATTATTTTTTTATCTTTTTGCATTATTTGTATCAAGGTGCATAAAATCCTAAAAACATTGAATATTTTTTTAAAAAGAGACAAAATTTAGGGTGGCATCCCATTACGTATCCCTAACAACAGATCACTTTTTATTTAAAAATTAAACCTGTTATCAATATTTACAGGCTCCATTGCAAAAGTCACAACTAGAAACACTAAAAAACAGGCTAAATTTATGAGCAAGAACCATTCCTCATCCTCATCCTCCTGAAATGGTTTCCTGTTCCATCGAAACGGAACAGCCAGTGGCTTTATCAAGATTTATGAGCTAAATCATCATTGGAAATACAAGACACTTGTTGGGGCACAAAGGCAGATGGGATAGGAGGAAGGAAGGGAGCACACATGAAGAGAAATATGAAAAAAAAGTATCAAAAGTAGAGGAGAACACAAAAGCAATGGAGAAAGGGATCAAGAAGTTTAAACTTTAAGCATAAAACCCCAAATTTCAGTTTGTGCTTTTGGATTTCTGACATTATTCTCCAAGTGTTTCAGACATTTCAGTTAAAAGCAGCTATTAAGTAAATCTCTGCAAGAACAACCAAATTGCAGCAATGACAAAAGATTGGAAAGAGACAAACTGAGAATTGAGAACACCTCTGTTCTTTCATTTACAAAACCACACATTATTGTGTTTCATTTTATGTTTTTACACACAGGAAATGAACAAAAGAAATGAGCCAGTAAAAACCGGAGCTAAAAAGTACAAGTGAGAAGTGTCGTGATGATGTAGCATCTTGCATGTCATGAGAAAAATTAACCAGAAGATTGACAAACCGAGACGACGAGATGAAGGCAGCTGTGAATCAGCAAGCAAGCATGGTAGCAAACCTGTCTGTATAAAACATCGATGACAAGCATCCCCTTAACAAAAAGCTGTACTGACTTCATTATTTTCTAAGTACAACGACCAAACAGGAGGAGAACGCAGACTTTCCTAAGAGGCTCATAGCTGAAGAAAAGGACGTTTAACCATAGAAGAAAAAAAAAATTTTTTTTTTAATTCTCCTAAACCAGATGGGTTTAGAGAAAAGTCGGTCATCCAAATCGACAAGCAGGTTACTAAGAAACTGGCACGTGTGTTTAGTCATTTCTCTTAACCAGTGATGTAAATATGGCTTTGGGATTTTCAGAAATATAGTTTTTAAACAAGTACAAAATGTACAAAAAAAGTCACTTTTATCAGTCAAAAACTATTTTAGAAATAATTTTGGGGTAAAATATTTTTAAATTAAAATGAAAACATTTTTTTTCTTTGGGAGAACTAGCCTCTTATTTTACTGCAACATGAATGTCAAATGAGGTGAAAGAGATAATGCAAAGTTCAATTCATGTTTTTTATTTATTTTTATTTTTTATTTTTTATTAAAATAAATCTTTCTGGATCGCTCACAAAAATACATAACATAAAATCAGAATGTTACTCATAAACGGCTCAATTTGACATTTTCAGAACAGAAAGAAATATTGAACATCTCCTAAAATTAATCAAATTATAAATCTATTTAGTTCTTCAAAAGTCAGAGAAAAAACAGTTTTTTTATGTAAAACTTCTTTTTTTCCAGAATTCAGCTCAGACAGCTTTTGTTAAACAAAGCAACTGCTTAGAACAGACTAATTGAGCCCGAGCTTCTGTTTACTGAACAAAGCGACACTTTATAAAATGAGCGCTGAGCCATGTGTTTCTGCAAACTGAATTAAGTGTGTCTGCAACTGTCTGATTTTTCTACATGATTGACTAATAAATTGGTTCAAATGATGCAGAGAACAGAACTGGTTATTTGTTTTCACCAAGATTTCAGTGATAGGCGCTTCTTTGTTTAGTTGTGAATGCATAGACATTATTTTTAAGAGCTTTTGTAGTAATAATGAAACAAATGTGCTGCACATAAGCAAAAGGGTTGAAAAAAAAAACTTAGAATGTGAGGAACGCAAAAATGCTGAGAACATGTTAAAAGTGAAGAGGCAACGAGATTAAAAACAAATAGCAATAAAGCAATGATTGGTAAACAAGGGGAAAAAGCTATAATTCAAACCTGGAGCAGACAGTACTATCAAGCATCCAGAGCAAACAACAGAAAACACCAGGGAGCGATTGGACAAGCAGCAGAACAGAGCCAGTAAACGAAGGATGGGCTTTTGATGGAGTCTCATCTGGAGTGTTTATGACGAGGCAGCGCCAGCAATGTAATGAGTTGACTGATCAATCTCTCCTTCTTGCCCGCTGGATCAATAGCACTGTTTTGACAGTCTACATTAAGCTCTAACTAATTGCCAGATTGCTAAATGCTTTTAAGAAGGAAGGGAAAAATATATCCCCAGCAATCAATAATGCAATCACACAAGTAAGTCTTGTGTACTACCAGGGGAAGAGGGATGTGCCGGTGTGCGTTTGTCTGTGTTGTCTTCATGTACACATGCATGTGGGGAGTGTTAAGGGCAGAACGGTTACCTGCTTCATGAACTTACATGTGTCCTATTGGTTTGAGTGATGTTTCAGCAGCTGGGACTTGTGGTCAGGGTGATGGGACCAGAGCAAAAACCTTGGTGTAGTTGGGGTTTCAACCTTGCAGCCTCGGTGGGACGCTTATTTGATTTAGCTCACAGCTCCGTGGCTAAACCACCGCAACTTTAAAACAAAGCAGAAAACATGAGCCGTAACAGCTTAATTTATTAAAGCATTTGGGTGTGGAGTGGAGATTGTTCAATCATTTGAGTTTTAATTGCTTTATAGAACTCTTAAAAAAAAAAAGAACAAGTTTCAACAACCAATAATTCCCTTTTCTGGTAGAAGCTCATTTGAAGCTCAAACTCAAGACCTGTTCACCATTTATCCTGTGGTACAGTACATTTGACCCAACAGTGTGGTCCATGTGGTTGTTCTCCTTCCCACAGTGGCATCCTCGCAGGAGTAACATAACCGTTTAGTGGACCTAAAACCAGTATGCTGTGTTTCAAGGGCAAAATTTAGACTACAATAGGACTTCTATACAATGGAACCTGTAACCTATAAAAAAAAACATAAGCTATAATGATATTCAGGTTGTGACAAAGATCTTACTCACTTGATTGTCAGCAGCTTGAGTATCTGGGGAACTTTATGCAATTATACAGGAACTATAAATAGTTGCATGTCTATTATAGAGACAAACTGTGATGGATGTGTTCATTTGCTGACACAAGGAGTAAACAGCACAACCTACAAAAGCCGGGTACATAGCATCATTTTTTTTTTTCTTTTTTTTTAAGGTCAGCTAAAGAGTGCTAGTACTCTAATCTCTGTAGCATTCTGGCACAGTTTGGTACACGTTAGTTATAAATTATAAAACCGCTGTTGTTATTTATATTCAAGTGCTGGAAGCTCTGCGCTAAAGCTAGTGGACTGGTGACTATTGATGAAATTGACGTCCGAAATATGAGACACAATTTCTTCGTAAATCTCCGTTTGGAGGGTCAAATGACGGGGAAAGTTGAAGGGCTAGGGAGAAGGGAAGAGTTCGGATTGGGCCACACATATCTGACTGGCACCAACTGGCAAATGGCTGAAACGGCTGTTAGCCTTACTTGTTACTATTTTTTTATTTTTTTTAACCTAATGCATCACATTAGCAGGTAACTTGTTATGCCACTAATTGATTTGGTGCTGGGTTACAAACACTTAAAACCAATGAAAGAAACTTGAACGACTTTTTAAACTGATCAAAAAGTTCAGCAAATAAGTTTTGGGCAAAAATATGAACCATTCTTGTGTTTAAGTTGAGAGGATTGACCCCCACCTCATCCTGCAGTATCACATCGCTGCATTTCATCGTGTGCAATCCCAGGCCAATTCCTTCTTTTCTGTGGATAAACCAAAGAACTGTCAGGTGCTTTTTTTTTAAATTATAAACCTAAAACTTCTGATGACTGTTCCGTATTTTTTTAAACTTTTACTTGTTTTTTCTTGGGTTTTTTTGCATGTGGTTTTTCTTTGTGCGTTTTTACAGCTGTATCTTTTTGATTAATCATGCTTCCCTACTGGGAAGTGTAGTGCAGGGAAGTCCTTTTATAACTGTGGTTAGTCTTAAGGTCACCAGGCAATTGAACAGCAATGAATTTGGATGAGTGGTGGGAAACCGAAGCACTGGAAGAAAGTGCACACACGCAAGAGGTCTGTTAGGCAACAATGTTTCCCTGACAGAATAGCAGCTAAAAAAAGTTATAAATCAAATTTTGGCGTCAGATTTTCCACAGAGCTTAAACTTCTATGATTATCATACAACTAGATATTTAAGACGGAGGACTCTTCAAAATGTTCTTGTTTTGGCTCATTCTTGCCTCAACCCACCACATTTTCTCCAAATCTTCAAGCTTTGGCTGAGGAGTTTTCTTTTGCAAAGCCAAAGCCCTTCGGTGATTCTTCATAGCAGTGTTCTGTTGTTGGAATCTTTTTCACCCTTTTCTGGAAGAGCCAGATTTTTCTCCCCACACAGTTTTGTTTGGTGCTCTGTGCTCATCCTCCACATGTCTTAAATTGTTTGTTTTCTTACAGGAGTGCACAGAAGCTACCTCAAAGCGGCGTCCTCCCGTTGGGCCTCAAAGACATACTTTGAGGTCTTCTCTTTGAGAGCTGAATTTTGAGCTATCAAAGCTTCACATATTTTTTTGTGTGGCCCACAAGTCCATCATGTTAGGGTCGAGCTTTTGGAGTTATATTTTTCAAACACTCACCGTTGGACTTGACTTTTGTGGTCTCTGATACCGATCCTTGAAGTTTCCTGATTTGCACATTTTTGTCTTTTCCTTTTTTTTTCATTTTTAACATCAACTCATCCTAAGATTTTTGCATTCTCTTTCAGCTGCCTTTTTTTCTGCTTGTGAAAGGAAATGCTGAAGTCTTATTTCTGCATCTTTTTCTTGTTTGCCTTCCAGATTTTGAAGCTCCATCTGGAGAGCTGCTTTTTGCTGCTGCAGAAACTGGAAATGATGACACTCTCCTTTATCTTGTATTTCTAATTCATCTGCTGAGACAGTAAGCTGCTTTGTCACGTCAGCTTCCTCTTGTTCAATCCCTGCCTTTAAATCCAAAAGCTTCTTGGAAAGAACTGCACGTTGTTCAACAGCAACCTTAACATTTCTGGTTTGTAGCTGCACATTTCTTATATAGATCTGCCAAATCAATGATTTTATCGTAAAACTCTTTAAACTCTTTCTTTTATGCTTTTTTTCCTTTTGCTATAAATCAGGAACGCTTCCTTTTCAATTGTTAGACTGCTGGGTATTTTTTGGGACATGGCACCCTAAACTTGGGACATTTATTTCCAAATGAATTATAATTTTACTTTCATCTGAAAAGAAGACTTTGGACCACAGAGCAACAGATTTTTCATTTTTATTCTCAGCCCAAGTAAGATGCTTTAGATGTCATCTTTGGTTGAAGACTGGGTTGACACGAGGACTTTTCCTGCATGTGGTGGCTCTTGATGCACCGACTCCAGCCTGAGTCCATGATGATTCTTAACTGTTCTTACCTCTAAAGCAGGGGTATCAAACTTCAGGCCTCAAGGGCCAGCCTCTTGCTATTTTTTTTTTTTAAGAAATCCTGCCTTATCTGCTGCTGATTACCTGGATCAGGTGTTTAGCCAATTAGGAGGTTCAATGGCAGGTTGGTTGGAAACCATGTGGGACACGCACCAGCCCTCAAGGCTTTGAGTTTGACACCCCTGTTCTAAAGAATGCGGTTATTTCTGCATTTTTCTTCCACTTAATGTTTTACTGATGTTTTTGTACACAGAACTCTGTGAAAAACTAGTTTGTGTAGAAATGATTTCCCCCTCCTTATGAAGGGTGTCGGTGACTGTCTTCAGAACGTCTAACAAATCGATCCTCTTCCCATTATTGTGTAGCTTTTTTTAGGCTGTGCAGGTTTTTAGTTGGTTAGGTAATTTGCAAAAACCATCAAGATTTATTTATTTTACTTATTTTTTTTGGAAAAAACTGTAATTTTCTAAGACTCTTAATTTTGCATTTCTATTACCTTTAAAACATAATAATAACAAATACAACAAATATAGTTTAAAATATTTCATTCAATTCGAAGCAATTCTACAAATCACTTTTTTTAGAAATGAAAGAAAACATATTGCCCTATAGATGTACTTTTTTTATTTTTTTATCATCATTTTAACCTGTATTGTGAGTAGTTTCAAAGACAATGACAGGAATAGTGAAAAGAAGATGAATGATAAGGAATAAAGTAGCTCATGATAGAGGTAATTACACATTCCTTCCACCTCACAAGACAACTTAATTTGTTCTTTTTTTTTTTTTTTTGCTGCTGACTAAACCCGATTGAACTCGATCTGATTCAACTTGTATTTACTTAAAAAAAAATAAAACATCAGGGAATTTGTGTCAGTAAGTGATGGTGTAGGACCCAAGATGCAGGAGATCAGGCTTGGTGACAGAAACTGAAGCAATTAAAATGAAAACTTATACAAAACAAAAGGTGATTTGATATTGAAGAACTAAAACCAAAAATTTTAATTTACTGAGCATAATTAACACAAATCAAGACAGCCGTGGATAATTGACAATCTTCACAGTTTGATTATAGATTTAAAACCAAAAAAATGTTTGAACAAAAGTCAATGTAAACTACTTTTTCTTAATAAGCTATTTGTAGAATTACAATTTTTGACACTTTGAATGTGTGTATGCTTTTAAAATACTAAAAGTCAAAATGGTTAAAGTTTATGATTTATGAATTCTCTTTTAAAATAAGATATATGTTAACATACAATTAACATGGATATGAAATAAACAAAATAGTGAAAAGACAATAGGTGTGCTCATCCTTAAGATATTTGCTCAAAAGTCAGATGAACCACCTTTGT